>NC_091126.1:39885748-40155748 GCF_040183065.1 Periplaneta americana | reverse complement strand
TACAGTACTGTACTTGCATTTCCTGCCCGCCCCGAGACTTGTCTATGCGCTTCTAGTATCACAGTGGGTTTCGATAGTTCCATCTCACAAACGATACAATTCTCAAATAGAAAAAGAAGAGTTCATTAATTTAAAATCAGTGATAAAATATTGATGTAATAATCAATGAAATATTCTGTTTTCCTTTAACAAAAGTATCACAAAACACAGAACCAAATCCCATTCAAATGGCAAACCCATTTCTTAGTGGCCGTATAGGGGAGTATCTAATTCTTCTACGTAAGCAGTCGAACTATGGGATGTCGAATTTGTTTTCTGTCGAACTTCCGCTGGACGTCCATCGAGTCCACACCTGTGGAGTAAACGCCAAGCGCGTCTAGCCCGAAACCAGGTGGCCCGGGTTCGATTCCCGTTCGGGGCACGTTATCTGGTTGAGGTTTTTCCGGGATTTTCTCTCAACCCAATATGAGCAAATGCTGGGCAACTTTCGCTGCTGGACCCCGGACTCATTTCACCAGCATTATTACCTTCATCTCATTCAGACGCTAAATAACCTAAGATGTTGATAAAGCGTCGTAAATAACCTACTAAAAATAAAAAAAACTACTAAATGAATCGACCTGGGCCGGGATCGAACCCGCCTTTATTGCCTTTAATGCAAGTGGTGCAAAGAACAGCTGATGCGTGTGATTTGAACAAGTGCACGGTTTCTCAAGTAACGACAGAGAAGTGCGGACAATTCGGCAAAGAAGAAAATAAACTGAGAACTATGGCGGCGGCATGTACCAACAGTGATTGTAGCGATCTAGGCGTAGCACCTCTAAATTGAACAATAACGGTAGGCAAGGTTCTTCGTGTAATTTTTTTTTATGTAGCAATAACTTATCATGACAAAATTTCTAATACTAACATATTTTACTTAATTTACAGGTTGTGTGGTTTTAGTTATTCATTCACATAAAAAATGTTTATTTATTATATTTTACAGCTTTCTCCCATTTTAATAATTTCTAATATTGTTTCTGTATTTACGAAAATCGTTATTTCAAAAGGCCGGAAAAACCAATTATTGCACAACATGGTAAGTCTTCTGCGTCCTGGGATGCTAGGATCAACAATAACAATAATATATAATATTATGTATTCATATATTACTAATTATTTATCGTACGAAATAATTTTTCGTTCGATGTTTAATACTAGATATGTGCTAAAACTTCGTTAAGAGTACAAGGGTAGACTTGACAACACAGTAACATCCACCGTGAGCGAGAAGCGGTATGTTGTCTGCATAACCTTGACGACAACAACTGCCAGTGAAGCAGCGTGTCAGCTGACCAGAAGCTGTCGTGTGATTTGCTGCCGGAAATAAGAACGGCTCGACTGTAGATTCACTATAACCGAAGCGAGGGTTCACTATAAACGGAAATATTAACCCGCAACCTAGAACATATTATTTTTGTCACACTGTCTTGGATGTGGGGTACTTTTTACCCAGCATTAAAAACCAGGCGCCATTTTCAAGTCTATGTGGCATATGGCAGTGAAATTAATTTTGGTGGCACATGAGATAATATTTCATAATTAAAAACAAAAATATATATATTTTTGTGCGAGATCGTGCGTATTTGCTTGTTTTCCGCACAGAACCAATACGCGGTAAGTGTGAAATACCACATTCAGTATTCCCAACGTAACACACATAACAATTTCCCTCTTCTTACCGTTTAAGCGCGACATTCATGTTACTGCTTTAGGCTTTTAACATATTATTTTTAGAGATGTTTAACATAGTAATAATTATAAATTGGAAACTTACCACTGCAATTTCACCTAAATTGCAATGTTAATTATTGTTTTTAAATATTTGCAAAAATTAAGTAAAGTCTACTACTCCACGAAACTTATTGCATTCCTGATACAAGTAACAGTAAGGAAGCCGTGAAAAAATCAACGAGATTCCAGATGCCGATATTATTACTGCAATATCTTATAAAAATAATATTGTTAAAATATTAAAATGAAAAATAAATCATTACATAACCTTACCGTTTGTTTTAAGTTCGCATTTATAGACTGGGGAAAAAAAAAACAGACGTATATCGCGGCCTGCTGGAGTATAGTAAACACCGAAAACATTTTATAGCAACAATGTTGAAGAAAGATATTTTGGTTTTCCGAAGTTGCCGTCCTTAAACAGAAACCAACATGGAGATTTCATTGCAACTAATTAGAAATTCGTCTTTCAGGTACGTAATAAACGATCTTCGCACAAAATAATGTACGATACACGAGCGGTATGTTTGTTTTCATGTTCCCGGAAATTGAAAAAGCTCAACTACGTTTCGGTTTTTCAATCTTTTCCTCGAACATGAAAACGTCAACATACCGCTCTTGTAACGTATATTACTATTGTGGAAAGGAAGGCTTTACTCCCAACAAATTTGTATTTTGAGAAATTCCTCGACACTGTTTTACACTCTGTTAATAAACAAAGAATGGAAGCACATAACCTAATAATTAATATAATTGAATATCAGAACACTGAAAGTTAGAAAATAATGCATAAATTAACCTAAAAATAAATTCCATTGTTACAAAACTTATACTAAATATTTAGATTTAATCTAGGCAGTTGTGACAAACATAAATTCTGCATTCTCCACTGGATTTACAGTATATCTGGATCTGTATCATAGTCACTGTCACTACAGTCACTTTCTTCAGCTTCCAAATTATTCAGCGTGCCGCATAAAGTCCTTCGATGCGGATGTCACCTTTACCTTTAGAGAAGAAATTAGATAAATGTGGAAAAACTAACTTTACCTGGGACATGGGGTATAATCTACCCGAGCCTGAAATTAAAGCGGTTTAGGTTATGATTACTCACCTAGAGGAACACAACCGTTACATCTAACAATGAATAGTCAACTGTCAAGAAGGTACTCAGTAGCGCTCCTGTGTTGGGTGACGGATAACAGAATTAACGAAGGATTTTAAAATGGTTTGGGTAGAATATACCCCACATCCAAGATTACGCGTTAACGGACTTTTTAATGTGTGCCGGCCGGGGCCAATGATTTAGGTTCACTATGGGCGAATATTCACCATATCTAGAGTTGACTGTACTTTAGTACACGGTGAGCATAAATGATTGCCCTAGTTTGGGGATTTTTTTATAGACAAACCGTGAATGATACAACAATGGTACTGATATTACCAAATAAGGTATCTCTCAAAGTTGTATTTGAATTTATCCGCGCGGCGTAATTCCACTTCTTACCGGTAGAGGACCTGAGTTTACAGAAATGGCGACTGGTGTTGAGCGTGCATTTGTAGCGTTGGAATTTCATTCCACAAGATCAGTCATAACAGTGCAGCGAAATTTTCGAACAAGATTCCATAAAGATCCACCAGATCCCAAGACCATTATACGACGGTACAATCAATTAGTGACCACAGGGTGTCTGTGTAAAGGAAAATCTCCTGGTCGGCCACGCATCCCACAAGAAACAGTTGAACTTTGATTTTATCTATCAACAAGACGGCGCTCCGCCTCACTTCCACAACGAAGTCCGGCAATTCCTGAACAACAGATTGCCAAACAGATGGATTGGTCGTGCGAGCACAGACTATATGCAGCTATTGTCCTGGCCTCCACGTTCCCCTGACATAACACCCTGTGATTTTTACCTGTCGGGATATGTTAAAGACTCTGTTTTTGTACTTCCATTACCGGCAAATCTGCCAGAGTTACGCGACCGCATCATCAACGCCATCGCTGCAATCGACATGGATACACTTCATCGTGTATGGGACGAATTGGACTACCGGCTTGATGTCTGCAGGGTGACAAGGGGAGCACACATTGAGTACCTATAAGGTATGTTAAAAAAACTTGGAGAGTTTCTCTATCTACTTGTACAGGGACATCACTTTATTTTTACCAATATTTTTAACATTGACCTGGCTATACTCGGAAACACTGTTGCCCCCTTCCATTACAAGAGTTTGATGTTACTGGTGCAATATGTAAACAAATCATTTTACTAGGTATAGGAGGAGAGAAAAGTAGTGCATCCATTTATGTTGTAGGGAAATACGATATTACGATTTTCAGTCTGATCATCACTTTTACTGAATTTATCAAAATACAGCAGACTAGCAACATTTTTTTCTAAAAAATTAACTTTTCAGGCGGCTATGTTCGTTATGTAATGTCTACTTTATTTAGCATATTAATTATTGATGTTAAGATACAATAGGCCTATAGAGAGTGCACTTAAATTGAGGGGGTCGTAAGTAAATGACTGTAAGTGCACTTAAGTTACTTTTGAGAAAATGGGGCTTAAATATTTAAGCTTTCGTAAAACCGGTGAAATTTTTATTTAAATTTTAATGTGTGATGCGATTAAAATATCCCTTTGCCACTAAAATTTTAGATACTTTAGCTTACACTGGATGCACTTAACTCTTGTTATTACAAATGCCGCTAGCATTCCTTTGCTTCTAGCCACCTCAATTCAAAATAAGCTAATCTGAATTTTTAAACAAGTTGCTGAAAATGGTTGCCGTTCATTACAATGTAGGCTTCAATCCTTTACGCATATTATTAAAACATTTTGAAGCATATTCTCTGAAATTGAATTTATCGTTTCTTGCATATAATATTTTAGTACGATATTATTAATATAGGTTCTTTCTTCTATAGAAAACGCAACCATATTTCTGAAACACACTATACACTGCAGTGTTTACTTCACTGCTTGAAGACTTCGAACGCAACAGCGGCCGTAAGTTTGTGTGTCTGACGGGAGCAAGGACATTAGTGAAGGGGTGGGAGTGAAGTACATTCAGAAATGCAGGTACAATAAAAATGCAAGTAAAAATAAAATTATGTCTCTGTATGTGTAAATATTTTCTATGTTAAATCGTTAGTCCACAAATAATTTTCGTAACTAGGGCAATCATTTATGCTCACACTGTAGTTCGCAAGAAAATAACTACAAAAAATACTGACAGATACATATGACAGATAAAACATTTTTTATTCGATATCATGCACGGAATTTTCAAATCGTGCACTTCCGTTTACGTATCGAAGTCTGCTTTTAGAGCTTCACAATACTTTCTGTATATTTCCTGCGACGAGAAAGGAAGTTAATCGTGTCACTGAGTCTGTAATTAAAGAACTGGGATTGTTACATCGGCTCGATCGCAATAAATCAAAGCCCGCATTGTGTGTCGCGCGTTATTGTGCGATCTTACGGGTCCAGGGAAATGGAGATGATGTAGCAAATTACGCGGAGCGGTGACATATTGCAGGAAACGAATGGCTTTAAAAATAATACCAGGACAGCGAGCACGCCTCGCGTTTCCATCCCATTTACCTGAGCCATATTTTCATTCTGTCACTTCCGCAGTACTGAACGTCGCGACGCAGACTCTGCGTAACGACGCTCTATCAACTACTGCCATCGTTATCAGCTAAAAGGAATCAGGCAGTGCACAAAATGGAGTATGCCCTTTATCTTCGGAAGTAGAATTTGTAACATGTTTGTTATTGGATTCGAAGTCCCGAGTTCAAGCCGTGAGGGAAAATTTTTACCACATTCGCTATTAGAATAGAATAGAATAGAATAGAATAGAATAGAATAGAATAGAATAGAATAGAATAGAATAGATGGATTTATTGAGTAATATTCTACGAGTACATAGAGATGTACTATATTATCATAATTTTCTCTTAAGGGGAGAGGATGGTATTTTTTTTAACTTTTTTCTATTTGGTGTAAATTATTAATTTTTTGTACGTAGAGAGCTCATAGCTGTGGCAAGTCAACCAAATAAAAATATTTTGAATAAAAAAAATTATTTGGGAGCCCAAATTTGAAAAAAATATACCCAATGCAGGATTGTACTAAAACCGATATATCTAAACCGTTTTTAAAGATAGATTCAAACAGTTTTTGCAATGCATTTGCAAAACGTATGTTCTACAAACTGTCTGTAACAGAATTTTGATATTAGTCCCTACGTTTGTAAAATAAACAATTAAAATTTAGTAACAATTTTCTGATTTCCTTTCTTGCAAACAAACGGACGTATTTTTAAAATGAAATCAATTAACAAAATTCTGTTAAGACAAAAGTTTCCTAATAGTCTAAAGAAAGTGTGTTCTAAATTTCTTGCATGTATCTTTAATAGTTCAGGAATTATATCCATTTTGTCTGGTAATGTAGCAAAGAAAATGAAGTTACTGGAAACCGATAAAAGCGGGCGTGTGATTTAAAAATCCATAGCGCAGGAAGTTTAAAAATGACGTCTCAACATCCGATAAGGGCACAAATACCCACAAAATGTTATGCAATGCATTCCACACATATCAAAGGGTATTTTAAAGAAAAAAAATTTTTTTTTTGAAAATTTAATTTACCGGAAACAACAATAAAAGAGGGCGAGTGATTTAAAAATCCATAATGCAGGAAGTTAAAAATGGCGATCCACACATATCACAGGCTATTTTAAAGAATTTTTTTTTGAAAATTTTGTCATTTTTCATAAAAAACACCATCCTCTCCCCTTAAACCCAATGCACGGGTCTTCTGACCTTACGTGCTTTGTGCCTGAAACAAGTCCTACTTTAAGAATTGTGTGGAGTATAACACTGCATGGGACAGATGCATGGACAATAGGTCGAAGTAAAGAGAACGAATGCAAGTATTTTAATTTTGGATACATTACTCCGACGATTTAAAAGTTCAGATTGGCAACACTTACAACTAGTTTTTTCCATTATTCCCACCGGAACACAGCTAGCAGCACTTCACTAGCATGAAACGCGCTGTAAGTGATGTTTCTAGGGAGATTAATAGTACATTATGCAACGAGCCTATAATGATAGTAATTAAGACGCGAGTATGTTTATGAAACGAGCCCAAGCGAGTTTCATAATTTTCATACGAGCGTCTTAATTACCATTATAGTCAAGTTTCATACGACTTTTTATGCTCGACCACATTTCTAACTTGAAATTATTTATTAGTATTCAAGTTATTCTTATCTGACTGAGGAGCGGAACTGACCTTGTGTAATGCCTCGTAAATTGTGAGATGTGCGCAGACGCGAAAGTATTGATTTTTTCCGAGAAACAAACGTCGACATTAACCTTGATATAATCTAGAGAGTAAAATAAACATTAATCTTAATATAAGATTGAAATTGAATTAGAAATTGAAAAACGAGATGACAAATTGAATTTATTGAATATTATTCACAATTAACGCTAATTTTTATAGTAACAGAACTGACTTTATTTCAAATATAGGTGATTTATTGATTTATTGTTGTCTTTCGATTGCATATACGAGAATAATCGATACTTGCGCTTTCATATTGCTTCAATGGTATTTTCTGATTGGTGAAACACCTGAACTTTAATGACTAGGTGTACTTTAATGAGGTCCATTAAAGGGCTGCTACCAAGTGTATAATTACTACCTTTCGGCATGGTCGAGCATAAACATATTTAAAGTAGCCTTTTTCTGAAAAGAATTGAAAACTGTAGTTTGTGTCGTATGCCTACACATACTGAGCGAACCTTAAGAAATGTCATTAATTTCAAGAGATTGTTCTTTGATACAATATTGCTCGTTTTTACTGCCTTTCCGAGAAAAAAAAAATATGTGAAACATTTCATAGCGTGTTTTGGAAAAGCCACTGACGCAATTCCCAATATGCCCAGTCACTTGAAGAGAGTAGTGTTCAGGATAATAAATGATTGAAATCATTTTAGTTTTGTCCTTTAAATGTGCAGAAATTAGATCCGAACAAATGTAACATCGTAAAATTCCTTTGCAGAGTGAAAAGTTAAATTCGTACTGATCAAATTTCTGGACATTTAAGGACAAAACAAAAATTCTTTTAATAATTTATTATCATCAAACTGCGGAATTTTAGGCACTAAAAACAGTTAAAATAAGCAGGCAAAATAGGTATTCAAAATTCTAAAATGGGCATTTGAAAAGGCACTAACAAATTTCTAATTCTCAATGGCTAACACGGCCATAGCGTAGCATTATACACTACTTTCTATAGGAATGTCATCATGGTAGTGAATAATTAAATATTCGTCCAAATGTTGTAATGAGAACTGATGTCTATTGTCTGTAAGAATGTTCTTAAATTGGGAGAAACTCCCTTCCACTTCACATGAAGTGATGGGGCAATACTTCAGGGATCCAATCTCAGCTGGGGACCAAACCAGTGGGAACGCAGTAATGTCAATGTGTTTTCCAATCAGTGCTTCTGATGACTCTTGCTTTGGCATATCTCCACGGTATACTTCACGTATTACAGAAGAATACTCAACTCCATACTCAGATCACAAACTCACAAAACGGATACACAGTTTAAAGCAACTACCCTAGTCAACTACCACAATGATTCATGCGGCTTTCGAAATACATTTTTTCTTATTGGTTGATTTTAAATTATTCGAATTCTCCGCGCTTTGGTGGCAGTAAAATGTAACACACAGAATTATCGATAGTTCTATATCACTTTCCTCTGCTAGATAAAAAAGAAACAAATTACAAATTCAAAACATATCGATAGAATGGTCAGTAAATTCAAGTATAATGTGTAATACGGATATTTAGCCAACTTTTTTTTTAGTAGGCTATTTTACGACGCTTTATCAATATCTTAGGTTATTTAGCGTCTGAATGAGATGAAGGTGATAATGCCGGTGAAATGAGTCCGGGGTCCAGCACCGAAAGTTACGGAGCATTTGCTCATATTGGGTTGAGGGAAAACCCCGGAAAAAACCTCAACCAGATAACTTGTCCCGACCGGGACTCGAACCCGGGCCACCTGGTTTCGCAGCCAGAAGCGCTGACCGTTACTCCACAGGTGTGGACTTTAGGCAACTTTTTGGCATTTATAAGCAAATAGGCATTTACTAGTGAAATAGGCATTTATAGGCACTATAGAATTTGAATATAATACTCACAATGTCTTAAAATGGATATGTAACCTAAAATCTTCCGCCTATATGCATAAATCCGCAGCTTAATTATCATAATACACTGCTCTATTAAATTGACTGTGCGTATTGTGAACTAAATCACTGGCTTTCGCAAAAGTCGCTATGAAATGTTAAATATAAGGAAGCAAACACGAGCAAAATTATATTAAACGTTTTGTTTGAAATATCTCAAAGAATAACCCCCTGAAATTAATCACATTACTTACGGTTCACTTTGTATAATAAATGCGTCAATGAATGTTATATCTGCAGAGAGAATACATCTGGTGTTTCTTGTCGAAGATAGAATTTAGCTGTACTAGTCAAACTAAACACATCCGATTCTAGTGAACGAAGAATTCGAACACATATTATGTCCCCGATTTGTTTCTTCTGTTCTACTTTTAAGGACTGTAAAGATTTATGCAGCTAAGGGTACTGACTGTCCATTTTGCTCACCAGCCGGGAGACGAGGGGCAATCCCGAAGCAAGCATGAACTTGCATATGCGGCTGGTCTAATCCTCTTCAAATCCTCAAGAGCCAATAAACAGTTCCCAAGGTATTTACACCTAACTCCATCTAATGCAGAATATTCGATGAGGATATGTGAGCAAATTTCTTCTCCGTTCGCAAATCGCTTGTACATGGGCTACATCACCCACCATCTATGTCATTTACCTGTACATGCATCATCGGTCGATAGCGATCTGTCAGCATACCTGTCACATTTTTTATTTCTCTTCTATCAAATGATGGAAACCCGCACACAATGAATGAGATATTTTATACTGACTGTTACACTTTTACTACGTCATACTACTTTTGACCAATAAAACGGCACGAAAGGACGTCTTTCAACCAATCATGGCTGCTTATCGCATAATTTTATCACGTCACTAGCATTTGTTTAATTTTATCGCGTCACTAGCATTTGTTTATTTTTATCACTACCCTAGCATTTGTTTATTTTTATCACTACCCTAGCATTTGTTTCTTTGTTTGCCAACATTTCAAACTGCATTGGTCTGGACGTCAAAAAACAGAAAATTATAGTCGATGCACAGCACTTTCAAATATGACTCGCATTGGCATTCAAGAACAAGAATTAATAAAGATCACTGGTCATAGCTATGCAGTCTCCCTGAATCCCTATTTACAAATAAATGAAGAGCACCATTCTGAAATCCTGAATAAGTTGAGGAATACTCCATGTACATCAACGAGTTCCACTTATTTTACGGACACGTCCAATATAACATCAACTGAACAGCCAATCACTAAAACATTCAAATTTGAAAATTGCATATTCAATAATTGTTCCCTTTAAAATGATTCATGTTTATTTTTTATTACATCATCGTTAATTAAAACTTTTCTTGTTTATTTCATCATCCCTAATTATAACTTTTCAAACACTTGTTTATTATATTTAGGTTATGTTATAGTAGCTTCTGCTATATGATATTAGGCCTATGGATAGTCAGGTATCAGAGGTTGTTTAATACTAAGATTTATTGAAAATCATCTGTCAAGTGACTTTGATTACTGGGATCCGGATAATTGAAGCGGAATGCAACTGTTTTAATAAAAATGAATCTGAATCAACAAAGCCTTCTTGACTAGTAACTGTCCACAGAGTTCAATGATGATTCCATAGTTGGCACAACTGATAACAAGAAAAGAGCTGATCATAACACACTACTGCCATCTAGCGTAAGTTAATATTTGTAATGTTGAGATGGTACAATAATACATTTGAAGACAGTTGTATTTTCGTAAGTCCATTAATATTTTATTGTATTGGAGTACTTCGTTAAATCTAATCTTTATATACTTTCTTCTAATCGTGTAATAGTCAATTAAATCCCACTGGAGTTTTGAGTAATGTTATTAATTTCAGGGAGTAATTCGTGGAAATATTTCAAACAAAAGTTTATGACAATTTTGTATTTGCTTCCTTTTCGAGATAAAATTATATTGTATGAAACATTCCATAGCGTGTTTTAAGGTAGATATTGATTTAATTCTCAATATGCTAAGTCAATTTAACAGAGCAGTGTTTTATAATAATACATTATTGAAAGAATTTTAGTTTTGCCCTTTAAATGTGCAGAAATTATATCTGAAAAATTTTACTTTTCTTTCTGGAAATGAATTTTAAAATGTTGCATCTTGTTGCTTCTATTCACTCCTTATGAACAAATTAAACATACTTAATTTCAATAAATCAAGTAAATAAACTTGCCTAAAGTAAATTTAAGGAGAGATAAACTATCCTGTACCGTATATGTTAAAATTTGCTTATTTATTTATCCTTTATGTCAGAAACTGCTGGAGTTATGAGACTGAAACTTTTACACAATTAAAATACAAGATTTCTAAGTAAACTGACGCAGACTTATCAACAAAATATGTCCTAAAACGAAAACGTTTGAATTTTTAAAATAATTTCATATTTCGATATTTTCATGCAAATGCCCAATTTTCTGGGAATGAAATTTTTTTACATGTGACAACACAATAATGAACTTACTGTGACCAACTCTCCCATATTTTCCGGGAACTCGCGTATTTGAGAGAATTTTTTTTTTTTTGCATTCTCCCGGCTCCCATATTCATCTCCTAATCCTCCTGTATTTTTCTTTATAAATCATGATAAATAATTTTTAAATATAATCTAATAATACTCACACAACTTATTTAAGTATAGACATAATATTGATAGTTTGGAAGATACCAATCAATACAATTTTTACTAGTGATCCAATAACTATGCACGTAAGATTCTATAAATAATTTTTTTCAGTTTGCATAGTAAGAAAAAAATAAATATTCTGCAGCATCTTATTGACAAGTATAAATACGTTAAAACTAAGAAAAAATGCATATTTTAAAAATATAATTTTACTCAACATTGTGACCTAACTCATACTTTTATTATAAATCAAATGACAGGTTTTTATTTTAAACACGTTTTTATTCCATCAAATGAATGCAGACGTGATACCAAAAGAAAAAGTGCTCCAAAATTTGTCGTGCCGAAGTCTCCCGTATTTTTGTGATCAATAGTTGGTCATCCTAAATCAAATGTACACACATTAAGTAGTGCATTTCTATTAGTATGATAACAAAAAGAGTTCTAAATAAAAAATAACAAGATAAAATTAACATTATTCTAAATATAAATGTTTTACAACTTTTATTTCTTAATAATTCTACATCAGTTTCTTACATCTTCATCCTTTAAAAGTTTGATTGTAACATATATAGCAGTTTGTGAGATAATATCATTAAATCAGAAAATGTAACATTGTCTATTTAGGGTAGTTAATCTCCCCGTAATTTCTTTCTTTTTTTTTTGCTCCTAATCGTTTTACGAATGTTAGGAATGTTAGGATCCAGTTAGGTGATATCACTGGCCAGTAGTTTATGAAGGTAACGAAAGTGACTTCTATTCATTCGGAAATAGTTCCGAAACTCGATCTTGTTCAGATCTTTAATAAGGGTTTGAAATTCTTCGTACCGTTTCATTTTTCTTAAAAAAAAATCGATTTTTTTTTCAAACCTAATCGTACTAGCGGTAGCTAGATAGTTTTAGTCTAAATATTATTTCACCTGATTCTGAGCTTAACCCTTTGAATCACAAATTAATTTTTTATGTTTTTCATATCATGGATCATACCAAAGCTTCAATAGATTTTTTCAACATTTTAACTCTGCACACAATTTCAGAACACAGATGGCACCTCTATGTATACTCAAGAGGTGGGTCCTTGGTGGAATATCTGTGCTGTAAAATTTAGAAAGAAAGAAAACTGTGGTTCTTCTGAGTAACCACTATGCTTCAAAGGGTTAATCAAGTAAGAGATACCCTGCGTTTTTGTGATGGCTTCCTTATGAGAATCGTTACAGGAGACGAAAGCTGGCTACACTGCCACCAACACTAAACAAAGAGAGCAAGCAAGGAATGGAGCCATTCCTTATTACCAAGGAGTTCCGGAGGCAGCCATCTGCAGGGAAGGTTATGCTGACTCTTTTTGGGACGAAAGAAGCGTTATCTTGAAGCATTACACGCATAGGAGAAACATCATCGCCAGTGCGTCATATTCAGATTTGTTAAAAAATCGTCTTCGGTCTACAATGAAATCAAAGTGACGTGGACGTCTCACTACAGTAGACACTTTGCATCATCATCAGGCTTCGAGACTTCGGACCCAATAGAGCAGTTCAGTGGGAAATCCGCATAACGGCGTACTGAGTATAGTGGTAAAGCGTACAGTGGGTGGGGGTACTGTAGAATGAATGCCAAAAAATACGCAAAGGAAAACGCTCTGGATTTGAAGGTTCTGTCGAATAATTTGGTTTTCATACAAACTGTGTCTGAAACTATTACACGGTTAGAAAAGTCAGAGCAAGAGATGCCGGAAGCCCTCAAATTAATTTAGAAAACGATACAGAGAATTAATGAGACACCAAGTACACCGGTTACTGAACGTGTAAAACAGAAGTGGAAATCAATTTTAAGTAAAAATAACGGATATGGAACATTGTGTAACATAAACAGCAAATTAGTGGACATAGAGTCATCCGAGAATAAAGGGCTGTCTCTTAGAGACTGCAATGATGTTAGGTTTTTTCGTTTTGCTCCTATCACGTCATGCGAAGTAGAGCGCAGCTTTTCACAGTACAAACTGTGTTTGGCAGATAACTGAAAAAGATGTACGTTTGAGACACTGAGAATGTATCTTGTAGTAGGTACATTGCAATTCGGTACTGTAACTGCACGACCAGTAGGATAAATGAAAAAATTATAATTGCTACATGCTTATTCCACCATTAACACTGTGTATAATTAAACACAAATGCTTATAAAAGACAGGAGAATAAATGCTTTTCACATTCTTTTGATATTATTATTATTGTGTAATGTATATTTACTTTCAGAATGTACATATATGTGTTTCCCCATACTACCGTACTGTAGTCTAAATGGCAACGTTGTTAACTGAACACATCTCTATTTACCTGCAGCGAGTCAACAACCTATAGTGCATGCACAGTAAACTTATTGTATCGGGTCCAAAGTCTCGAAGCCTGATCATCATCCTCCATACTGACCAGACCTCGCCCCGAGTGATTACCACATGTTTAGAACACACAAAGAAGCGATGGAGAAAATACATTTCCTTCTGATGAAGACGTGTACCAGGCGGTGGATGAGTGGCTGCACACATCATCACCACAAGATTTTTTTTTTTTCAGAGGAATCCGTGAACTTCCTAAGCGCTGGAGGACCTGTGTTGATCGTCAAGGAGACTATGAAGAAAAATGATACACTTGTGTTTCACTTTTATTCAATAAATTAGCCGTACCCGTGCGCTCCGCTGCAGCCGTTAGAAATAAATATAAAGTAATTACATAATTAAAATAGGACATTTGATCCAGGGAACATTCGTGTTTGATAGAAGAGTAAATCATTTAATATGTTACTTAATTTAATTTATATTTAAAAATTAAAATGCGATCATTTTGATCCAGAGACCACTCATTTGGTGCAATGACAATTCCTTTAACATGTTTCTTAATTGTTATTACATGCAACCATAGTTTAATGAAGATTGACATATTTAGTTTTAATGTGTACACTTTATATTACTTGCTATATGTTTCCATTGAATTATGGTAATAACTTAAAGTTTAACCCTTATTTTATACGTCTTCAGTAAATGGCCCTTGGCCCACTATGGTTCTGAACCTTTCAAATAACTTAAATAGTGATACAGCATATATAGTGGTATGTAATTATATTTCTTTCTTTCGAAAATGTAAGAATTAACTATCTCTTATGTACCATTGCCATGGAATGAATAAATGCGTTTTTTCTTCCTACCGAAAAATTTTATATTTTGCACATACAGTAGGAGTCATTGCAGGAACAACAACGTTATAATCTGAAGCGACGGTGAAAATGTATTGTATTGTTATTTTAAAAGTCTTGTATATCCTTAAATATCAGTCCTATCGAAATTTTGCATAGAATAAAACTTCTCGGAAATCATTTTTAAAGAAACTTTTGTTATGTAACATTTTTCATGATAATTAATAATAAGGTAGATATTTTGATTTAATTAATTCAAGCCCCCTTATAACCTCCATTTTAAATAAAATATTGTGAATTTCATATAGCCTAAAATCTAAGTTACAACGAACTTAATTTATATTCCAATTTTCATATAAATCGGTTCAGTCATTACAGTAAAATCCCGATTATCCGTCACCCTATTAACCGATTGGTGGATTATCCGACTGTCTTATTCTATTGCAGAAAAAAAATATGAAATACTGTACATTATATTGGTACGAATTTTTTCTACAGAGTTATTTTTTACAAACCTTTACCCTTACGCATTATGGCCTACTCTTTGAGTGACCGTACTGTTTTACTTCCATGCAAAATGTCTTGTACAAGTGTCGAAAGAAAACATGTTGTACTACGGAAAAAGTGCAAGTAATTGAGTGGTTTGGAAAAAGAGAAAATGTGGTTCTTCTCACATCACAATACGAGATATGAATTACAACTGTAAGCGATTTAGGCTAATGAAAAACAAAATATAAACTGTATAAAATTTGTAAATCTACAAACTGAGACCTCCACTATCCCTATCTTTCCACAGACAGTCGTCATAAGGAGTTTCCTTGGCCATTGAAAACCCGTCGTTGAATATCAGACTTAAGTACAATAAATAATGTTTTAATAACTGACTTATCGGAAAATCAAACATGAATGGTAAAAAAACAGACAAATTAGTGAACTTCTGATCCAATATTTAATGTATTAAAATAAAAGACCGTGGAGGAAATTACAAAAATATTATATACTTAGTTTATGAAAACTTTTTATGGTACGGATTATCCGATTTTTTCGATTAACAGTTCACTCCACCCCCTTCATTACCACGGATAATAGAGGTTCTACTGTATAGCGTGAAAAGGTAACAAACATCCAGACAGACAGAGAGACAAAAATTTAAAAAAAGTGATTTTCGGTTTCAGGATGGTTAATTATACATGTTAACACAAATAATTTTTGGAAAATCGAAAATTATCAGAAAAATTTTGGCTACAGAATTATTATTAGTATAGATTAAATGGAAAGAAAATGGTTTTCATTGACTCCCCCTCGTACCAAAGAAGATACTCTTAGTCTGCAACAGAAATGGTTATTGTAAGGGACACAGAAAGAAAGTATGAGTGATCGATTGGAGAAATACTAAGTAGGGAGTTCCGCAGTAGAAACAGTACCTCTAAGGTACACCGAAGTAGTGCTGCTTATGATTAGGTTTTCTCCGGAGTGGTTGTTTGCGCGCTTTCAATCGGAGACCTCCGGTTATCTCCGATTGATGCCGCGCAGGTTGTATATGTGCTGTGGCGCAGACGTACACTTTCCGCTGAGCATTCCTTTAATCGGATCAGGTAGTGATTCGAGTCCGCTGACGTCCGCGTATCTTTTAAAATAAGTTCTAATTGGTTGTTGTTTAATCTCTCTTTTACGTTAATCTCTCTCTCTTTCTTCGGCTCTTTTTTGTGTTGCTTAAAGTGCTACGTTAGCTGACAGATTTTTTTTTTCTAGTTTTGAAATTCATAGTATATGTGGAAAGCCGTATTAGTTTTATGTCATTGATCAAATTGTCAATTGTCAATCATTATTCTAATCGGTTTAGTTAACGTAAAATATATTAAGGGACATTCAGAATGAAACAAAAGAAACGTGGGCTATCAATGGAATAAAGTTTATTGTCCAACATAATTTATTCAGATTCTTCACTGGACAGGATTGTGATTATTGTGTTAAAGGGTGTCAGTATTTGAACTGCCTCTTCTAAAACGTGCCACTCCTGCTCTGTAATAAAAATATAAGTGGATATCAACTTTAGGATATTTGTAATTATATTATTACCAGATGTTCCTTTAGTTTCATTCATAAATATTTTAATCTAAACAGTATAATATAATTCAAGTTTTTTCTAAACAGTAAAATACAAATCAAGTCGTCTTGTAAATATTTCATTTGTTTTTTATTGCCTCGAAAATTACGTTTTAGAGAAATTTCAAGACTTTTTCATAGGCTGTGAGCGTTTGGGAACAATAGCACTAAAACAATTTAAAAAGAAATCGTATCAAATGTTTTGCGTAATTGTTTTCATCAAGTTCGCGATTGTGCGATCGCTTCAAATGGTCTAACAAATTCGAAGTTCCACCACCCTTAGAGTAAATTCGCCCACAAAGTTTACAGTGTGCGACTTTATTATTACCTTCAACTAAATTAAAGAATTTCCAAGCGACGGATATCCGATTTGGTGCCATTTTATTCCCCTCACAACTACCGTCAGTCCGTACGCGCCGGTCGTCCTTGAGCTAACTGTCGCTTCGCTCCGAACACCCGTATCCCTCCGTATGTCCCCTGTTCCACCTACGGTAGTATCGGAGATCACCGTTGGAGAGCTTTATTCGTAATCTCCGATTCCTCCCCAGTAGTTGCACAGTCTACTATATACAGTCGCGAAGCTTGAGGTGATTTTTTGCAAATCTCGCGGTAAAACGCTCCAAGCGGTTAGCAACTAGAAACAATAGACTGTCCACGGTCGACTTTGGATTTAGAGTGGACTGAGTCGTATTTCCATCGAGTGCTAGGTCGTTGCGTATTTCGCATTGATGCTCGTGAAGAAAAATCCTAACATCTATTTCTTATTTTACTTCTAGGTGCAAAAAGTGGTTAATAAACAGCAGGAGGGAAGATCTAATGACAAAGAATGAAGCATATCTTTATAATAATATAAAGTTTTGCTCTCTTCATTTCGAAAACATACAATTTATGAATGAAAACAAATAAATTAATCTGGAATGCAGTTCGAACTTTATTTGATGTTTCAAATAAACCTGTTCTGTTATTACCTGCAGCTGAGAAACAAAAGCTTTGCACTAATTCTAGGTCTGTATGAGCTGATTCCTTGAATAATTGAACATTTTCAGACAACTTAGGCCTACTTTTTTTTTCAAAGGATATGTTTTTAATTATAGCTGTTAATTTTGTTGTTATTTTTATTTGTTACTTAGATTAGATTAGATTAGATTAGATTTATTTATTTAACCTGGTAGAGATAAGGCCGTCAGGCCTTCTCTGCCCCTCTACCAGGGGATTACAACTATAACATGAACAATAAGAGACGTAGAAAAGTAAGTCTGTTACAATAAAATTTATTGATCACGTTTTATTTCCAATTCTGGTGTGATTATTATTGCTTAACCTCAACCCACTTTGTTAACTACGTAAGCCTACACTACAAGTACCGGTACACGTAAGTTACTCCCATTAATTCATATTTCCATTATTATTGTTATAATATTATTGTTGTAAAGGGAAATGCAAATTAATTTTTATTGGTTTCATAGTTAATTATGGTTATAATCTTGAATGAGTGAAGCGATTATAGTAAATTTCAGTTCGGTTTGCACAAACAAAAATAATATTAACCTATTTCTTGCAGGTATCTTCGAGTTTATGGTGGAATGTAATATACTTCATTAAAATAATAAATGAACTTTATCCATTTAATATTTCAATAATGGAAGGAATGTGTTCATTTTTCCAAAAGAACACGACAACGAAAGTGTAACATATTTTGTCATCTACTAGGAGAGATCTGTGATGATGAGGCGATAGTAGCGATCCTAGTGGTGGGCAACTACCCATGTTTGCATTTTTACTACATATTGAGCTTCGCGACTGTATATAGTAGACTGTGGTAGTAGTCACTCCGATGAGCAGCACTGCACCAAATGAACAGGACGAGTGATCTAGAGTGGAATACTAAGAACTGTGGTCTACAGCAGTGGTAGTTATTGAATGGGACACAGAAAGAACGAGACCTGTGATGAAGAAGGGAATTGTGAAGGACGCAGAAAGGACAGGACGAGTGATCGAGAGGAGAAATATACTAAGCATAGAAAGAACGAGACGTCAGAAAGAAGGGGACATTGACTGAGAGAGGGAAATACTAAAAATATAGAAGGAAGGGAACGATATAAGGAAAGGGACGAGTGACCGAGAGGGAAAATACTGAGAAGAATGCAGAGAAGGGGACGACAGAAGGAAGGGGAAGAGTGATCGAGAGGGGTAATACTAAGAAAGTTCCCTGCAGCAAAAGTGGGTATTTTAAGGGACACGGGAGGAACAGGAATATTCATCGAGAGGGAAAGTGTCCTGCAGCAGAAATGGTTACAGCGAACGGCAAAGATAGAAGAGGACGATTTACTACAGTGAAACCTGTTCAAATCGGAACCTGAATAATCCGGAATCCTGTCTATTTCGGAACAATTTATTGGTCCTGACGAAATTTGTATGTATTATTTATAATTTGTCCTGAATAAAACGGAAACTGTCCAACGCGGAAACAAACTATCTGATACCGTTCAAAACGGAAATAATATTTTGGATACACTATTATAATGTAAACTATATTTTGAAGCAGTGTGTAATTTCAAGAAATGTACGAAATATGTAGTTCACTACGATAAAAACAAGTTTTCTTTGCAAAATTTAGAGAGTGCGAGGGTGGAATTTCAGTTGTGGAAAATTCAGGTGTAACACTTTGAAAAATAAAGACCATCTCATGAGTGAGTGAAAAATAAAGACCGTCTCATGAATGAGTGGCTTGCGGACATTAATGGTGCCATAAAAAGGGAACAGAAAACCGCTGGTTTTGTGGAAATAAATGAAGTATTGTGAGAGTGAGTTTTTCATGCCTTTTCAAAGACCGTGCCAATTTTTGGACCTATTCTGCAAAACAAACCCTTGAACTGCCAAAAAAAAATAGATAAGTCAGAATTCAAAGCTTCTAATGGTTGGCTCCTAGACCAATAAATTAAATAATGTGAAGTTATATACAGTACACTATTACAGTATAGCGTTAGATATTAAATGTAGTATGATTTAATAGTGTTTAATGAGTGAGTTACGATAACATTAAACAAAAAATGACATTTTTCTTCAATATGATTCACCACTGGAATAAGCGACAGAAAGCTGACTTAATGTCAGTAGTGTTAAACGAAATGTTTTGTACTTCTTGCAGTTTGCGGCATACCATTTTGTTTTTCAGTTATACAAATGATAAAATATTGCATTTTAACTTCACACCTGAGCAATACGGAAACCTGTCCATAACGGAAAAAAAAATCGGGACCATGTCACTTCCGTCTTGAACAGGTTTTACTGTATATCGGACAGTTCACCGACAAAATGACCTGCAGCAGAAATTATTCTAAGGAAGAAAGAAACAAAGAAAGAAAGAAAGAAAGAAAGAAAAGACGAACGTTTTCGAAGGAGAATATGAACAGTAGCTTGAAGAATAAATGGTTGTTTTAAGCATCACACAAGAAATATAATAATGGAACGCTGCGGAGAGTATCACTGAAGTATGGCCTCCATGAAAGATTGTTATTGGCCCAAACATGCCGATTCCAATTAGGAACGGAGCGGAGTTGTGTGCACGTGCGTGTTTACATGCGTTCGGTACTTAGAGTGATGATATTTCAAAATAATTTCTCCAGGGAACGGCAGTAATTGATGCTACAGAACCTGGTTGACAAGAGACATTAGCGCCTAATCAAATACCACAATAGTAATGTAATGGGCTTTACTGGCAGAAAGCAAAACAAATGCGAATATTGGGAATACTAATTCCACGTGCCCATTAGAGTAATTATGTACATACTTTACGTTTAAATTAAAATCAATGGATCTGTCAAGCATTCAAAGTTAAAACAGGAAGTAAATGAATGAAAAGTCCGTGTACCTCCTAGCGGTTTGCTGCGACGAGTTCATCATCCCAGCTTGCTTCCCTTAATTATTATTAAATTTCACATCTCTTTCCACTCGGAACATGAGGGAGAAGCCTTGGACATTCCGAACACTGTTGCTTGGTAATATGTAGCCGTCCATGTATGCATTGAGAGGATATGCAAAGAGGAATAAATACCCATGGAATAACATCACACAAATCAGGAATTTCCCCTCAAGAATGTGCTTCATACATCAGATGTGCAATCCTGAAATCTTTATCCTTCCTTCATTTCCCATCGCTTTCCTCTCCTTTTTAATACCTCCTTACACTCTTATATAACTATTCTCTATTTCTATATTCTCGGTATTCTTTCACACTTCTTTTTCTTACTTTGTGTGTTGCATAAATGCATCGAAGGCACACGCACTAACCCAATACCTGGAGTTCACACATATTTCGACACGCTTTCGGACGGACATATTGCAACCTTGCTAAAAGGGTCAGAATGATGCTACGACATGGATATGGCATTAGGAAAAAAACTGTGTGCGTGCGTATGTATGTATGTATTTTTTATTTTAGTAAGGTTATTTTACGACGCTTTATTAACATCTTAGGTTATTTTGCGTCTAAATGAGATGAAGGTGATAATGCCGGTGAAATGAGTCCGGGGTCCAACACCGAAAGTTACCGAGCATTTGCTCATATTGGATTGAAGGAAAACCCCAGAAGAAACCTCAACCAGATAACTTGCCCCGACCGGGAATCGAACCTGGGCCATCTGGTTTCGCGGCCAGACGAGATAACCGTTACTCCAGAGGTGTGGACTGTATGTATGTACGTATGTATGTATGTATGTATGTATGTATGTATGTATGTATGTATGTATGTTTTTTTGTTATTTAACGACGCTGTATCAACTACTAAGTTCTTTAGTGTCGATGAGATTGGTGATAGCGAGATCGTATTTGGCGAGATGAGGCCGACGATCCGCCACTGATTACCTGGCATTCATCTTACGGTTGGGAAAACCTCGGAAAAGACCCATCCAGGTAATCAGCCCAAGCGGGGATCGAACCCGCGGCCGAGCGCGACTTGAGACTGGCAGACAAGCGCCTTAACCGACTGAGCCATGCCGGTGGCTGTATGTATGTATGTATGTATGTATGTATGTATGTATGTATGTATGTATGTATGTATGTATGTATGTATGTATGTATGTATGTATGCATGCATGCATGCATGTATCCATCCATGCAAACATTATATCATGTTAAAAATGCAATATTTCCACTTCTAATTCAAAGAGGTCAATGAAACTTTTACCATTTATTAAAGACGCAATACTAATGCACATAATGTGAGAATTAAATATGCAGTACTCTTAGTTTATATATATCGGTAAAGCAATTTTTTTTTGTTCCTTATTCAAATTTATTCCCAATACTTTTCGTTTGCTGGTAAAATTCATGTTCTGGGAATAATAAGTTAATTAAGTAGTAAAATATCGCTGCAATCGAAAAGTATTGCAAATAAATTTGAATAAGGAAGAAACAATAGTTTCCTTCCCGGGCAGGATTCGAACCACGAAAGTCTTAGTTACCAGTCTATCGTGCTCTGCAATGAACAAGGCTCTGAATTCAGCTACAAGGGTCTGTCCGGTTTTTTTGCCACCACTGCACTTCAGTTGTCCCAAGTTTCTACAACACATTTAAGAAATGGGACGATGGATTTCATGCTTGAAGTGTCAACAACACTCATTCCAGATATTTTTTTTGTTTCTCCTGAAAATTTATGTTTTTTAACTATGGTACTTTTTTTAAAAACTCTCCAATTACATTTTTGAAATATAAAGTTTGGAAAAAAAAAGGTGGGCACAAAATACCCTACCCTTTGGTATTGCTAGGTTTAACAAAAAATGATCATCTCTGTGTGACCTATGATTCCCTCGAAGTTTCTCGGTGACAGAGTCCTGCATTGGAGTTAAATTGCTCGCTTGAACTCGGTTGAGTGTCGCACTCTTGAGTGAGATAAGATCGGTCGTGATACGTTCGTAATAAATAGAAGCACAGTACAAGGCCTTCTCACCGACATGTGTTATCTTGTATGGAAGGCGACATATAAGATATACTTATGTTTTGCTCACACGGTAAAAATAAGGCTTTATTTTCTGCGTTTATGACAAACGTTTAATGGAACATAACAAAACAGTAACATGAAGTTATAAATAAAAAAGTACGAAAAATTTCGGTATACAGTTATTATTGCTAATTAATAATTATTCAATACTTGATTTACCACATATATAATATGATAGGTCCATACATAGTATTCCGCCTATATACTGCGACAATGTAGAAACGTTTTACAAAATATTATTGATATAGCAGTAGATTAATAACAATATTAATACAGAGATAACGTCACAGAAAATATAATGAAACTAATAATCTTGAGGCACAACTGCTAGAGACGAAAAGATTGATACACATTATTATTATTATTATTATTATTATTACTAGAAAACTTGATAAGATTATCGTGATTGTGTTCTCCGTTTATAATAATTACATTTACATCCAATAACATCTATCAGATGTGGAAAAAACAAAGTGACTCCTCTTTGAAAAAAAAAAAACCTTTACCTACATCATTCATATTACATTTTAAAGCAAGTTTTGTAGTTATACTATGGAGAGGTTAGTTCAGGGCTGGGCATGAGAGCGGCTCCATTTAGTCTGCCAGAGCTGCTCTCGCTCCGCAAGGCACTTCAATTCCAAGCCAGAGCAGAACTCTCACTCAGTGGCGGACTCACATTGCAGCTACCTTCCCTGCATTAGGCTAATATAACAAGAGCCACGGTTGTTCTAGTCATTCAGTCTGTCAGTATATAATAGTTTATCAGGATATTACATCAATCCATTGTACAGTACAGAATTTATAACACTTATTATTTTAATGAAATAAACTTCGCTCTATGCACACACACACACACACACACACACAAGTCATTAGGCTTATTTACATAACCCATACGCACATACTGCAATCTCCTCACCACGGTTCTACGAGACAGGCGTATGGCTTCCACTTCCCCTACTTGCTGTGGACAGAGTTCATCTATCAATATAATTAAACATCGCTTGATGAATTCACGTTCGTTGAATGTTTTCAATTCCTTTGCAATTTCGTGGAAAATTTTGTAGCTAATTCTCATAGCCGATTCACATTATTGTCATTCTGTTAATATACAATCATACAATATATGATACGATATGATATGATATGATATATGATATGATATGGTATGATATGATATATGATATGATATGGTATGATATGATATGATGTGATATGATATGATATGATATGATATGATATGATATATGATATGATATGATATGATATGATAAGACCATAAATTAATACAACTTAAAGAAAACGTTTCTCAGGTACATTATATTGGAGTATTTATTCGATATTTATATTGCATTATAAGTTATTATAGTACATTTTGTAATATATAATTTTAAATTATACAAATATTATGATATATCATAGTATAGTATATTACAGTTCATGATATATAATATGATATATGATATATCATGAACTATAATATACTATACTATGTTATATCATAATACTTCTATAGTTTAAAATTATATTTTACTAAATGTATAATAACCTATAATGCAATGTAAATATCAGATAGATACTGTAATATAATGTACCTGAGAAATATTTTCTTTAAGTTGTATTAATTTATAGCGTTCATTACCAACATATTTGTCATATTCAGTAGCATGTTGTAAAGAATAATGTCGTTGGATATTGAATCTCTTAATCAGTTAGAGTGTTTTATGCCAAATTAAACACTTTGCTAATCCACTGCTCTCTACCAAAATAACTCCTCCTCCCATGATACTCGTACATTAAACGCATTGGGAATAGCGGGACGCTTTAGTGTATGAGCGGAAGCTCCGTCTACCAAGTTCGCCATCATACTGCAGAGTCACCACTGCACCGACACTGAATGACGTACAGTATGCATACGTCAGAGCGCTCGCAAGACCCGCTCTTTAGAGCACACAGCGCTCATTTCTCAGAATCACGAAATGTGCCCAGCCCTGGGTTAGTTAAACACTGCAAAGTTTTGAAATGATAAACATCTATGATGTTACTACACAGTTCATCACTGTAACAAGAACGAATGTCTAACGCTCGGCATATATCGGTCAAGGATTTATCGCTCGCGACAATTTTACCCATCATGCACGTGCGCTGCCTATCGGATGAACTACTATGAACTACTTGACGCTCGAGCGAAAACGTCCCATGCAGACCTCTGGCCGGTGAGATCCCATTACACCATGTATAATGATTTGTCTTTTGTCAGGTAGGAAAATGGCACGCCAGCGATGCATGGTGCTTACCATACGTAACGCAAGTCTCTCTGTGTGTACGTTGATAAAAAGTTGGGGAAAAACTCGTCAGCGTACGAAACTCGATACCTACGTAAATAAACACAATTTAAACGCGCCTCGTAGAGCCAGTTAAATATTTTCTCACTCAAATTGCTTGTAAGATATAGCTTGCGGACCCGGCACCGTCACTCCCCACGAAATTCCAGATGAGCGGGTCGGTATATCATTCTTCTCTCGTGTTTGCGCAAATAAAGCGAGAAGATTTTGCAACTGTATTTAAACTGAAGCTGTATTTGCGTTGCGACGCTCGCTACGCGCCGCTAATAAAGATCAAAGATGTAACAATATTGTGTGCGTCCCACCCTCAACTGTGTACACATGAGAGAAGACAGACGCCGACGCCGACGCCGACGCCGTACACAACCGCGTCACGACGAGGTCTCGCAGGATCCTGTCCACTCAGTGTTCGGCGCTTTCTACTGCACAAATTAATTTAACGTCCTTGTGAAATGACGGAGTAAACTGGGATGGGATTGAAGTAACAGAGCGTAAAGGTGCAAGAAAATGTTTCTCACGGGAATGGAATCCTGGCTTTTATCCTCGAAATTTCATTTCGGTATTGGAAAGGTGTATTGAGTCAGTGTAAGCTTTGTACTTGAAGTACTTTGACAAGGGTTTTTTGTTTTTCTACCGCGTAAGTGCAAATTTTGTCGTCTTTTGTAGTTCAGAAATTACCATGTTTGTTCAAAGCCACTGAAGAGCGTGTGTTAAAAGTATCTAACTTTGCTCTCAGGGTCCTATTCCACGAAAGTATGGTATAATACATTATTAGTTATTAGTAAAAGTATAGAGTTGTAACTTTCTGGGACACAAAATACTGTATAGCAGTTCTACTGGGTATTCATTTCAAAGTGTGTCATAACGTCACTGTTGATGAGTCAGCGATTTGAAGCGAGTTTCAGCTTTTGTGTCAGAGAAGTTGCCTATTGATCAAGGCGTTCAATCTGAACTTGAGAACGTGTACGGTATGACTTGAACGTCGTAGCAAAAGATGGCGGTCTGTAAGGTCTGTTTGCTGCCATAACCTCTTTCGAATTGTGTTTTGCGCGGGCAAGTCGTACGCAGGGTATTTGTTATCATCGGTTGCATACCGCAACATTCCACAATACAAATCAAATGCTGCGTGTCCATGTTGACCGTCGAAGTTAATGTCAACAAATACGTAAGTAATCGTCTTAACCCTCTCCCCATATCCTGACAGTAAGAAAAAACTCACCTCAATACATGTTTCGAAACAGCTCACATTCCTGCCACTACCAGAGTTAAAGTTGCCTCGTTTAATTATTAGGCAGCGGCATTCCTTTTAAGATTTGTAGGTCTTTATTGCATGCACCGATAATAAAATGAAAATGCGACGTTGTCACGTCTTGTTTTTTGCTGCTATATATTAATATAACATGGATATGGGCTAGGCTTAATTTCTCAAAGTATGAGTTAATTTGAAGATTATTTATATTATTTAGATTATTTATTTTAAATTAATTATTTAAAGAAATAATTGAATGTTTCTCCATAAGGAAAACCGGAAAGTTTGACTTCTTGTAATAATTCTTGTATTGTTAAGGATTGGCCCTTATTGTAAGAACTATATATGTCACGGCGAATGTAATCACACGTAAAACCATCTACTTTATTAAATTTTGTGACTTTGTGTCCACGCTTTTAGGTGTCTTAGGTCCCTTTTTTACAATTTTACTTACAGTATTTCTATTGAATTTAAGAATTTTAGATGTCTCCGAAATTTTTCCTTGACCTAAATTGTTTTTCAGAACATACGTGTGAGCATTGCACACAAACGTTTGACACTGCTTACATAATATTGGTCTAGCTTTTGAATTTAAATTGTTATTTAACTCTGATATAATGTTATTATTATTATTATTATTATTATTATTATTATTATCATTATTATTATTACCATCGTCGTTATTGACGTTCATGGGTATCGGTTCCGACACTTCACTCGCTTCCCACGGCCTCCACATTTTTATTATACACTGAACTGTAATATAATTAATTTTCACTGTGAACTAGAACAAGACACACTGCTAAAATTTGCAACTCTGGTTTATACACTCCGCGTGGAGTATTGGAGCGGCCTTCAAAAGACTTGACGACGACAATGGACAGCGACATAATTAGGCTAAAATTAATGAAACTACAAAGCTTCCGTCCTCTTTGACACCGCTACCCTAGTAATTGAACGTGGCTACTTTACCGTATGTATCGGTAAGTACTCTTCTGAATGAACGCCGTACTTGCTAGGCAACTTCTCTGCCAGTTAGGTAATACGCCTCTGCGGAAATGTAGGAAGATTGAATTCTCTAAGCTATTCGACTAGCCACATGACGGCATGCAGCGAGCCATGACACACTTTGAACTGAACACCCAATATAGTATTAGTAAAAAGCTGTTATTGACGTCATAAAAGTTCCTATGCTTAACTTTCATGTCGACCTCCGTAGTCTATATTATATATGTATTATATGTTTTTTTTTTCGTGTTCAATATTACTGTACCTGGTTAACATGTTTCGGTCTGATATTAACCTTCTTCAGAACTGGTTGTTGCTGGTCTTGGCGCCTGTTGTTTGGTTTCCTGTGGGGGTGTGTTTGTGTAGTGTAATGTGGAGTCAAAGAGTGTGTGTGTTCTGAAATTGAGTTGTGTGTTGAGAATTTCATTTGGATGTGTTTTTCTGTGTCTGTATATTTCGTATTTTTCTAGTGTGTTCAGTTTCTGGCTTTTGGGTTGGACGTGTAGAATTTCCATGTCTGTGTTGATGTCTCTGTAGGTGTGATTAGCATTTGAAGAGTCCACTGTAAGAATGATGGATGTCATTTGGAATACATACCGCAATCAATTTATCGTACAGGACAGCGAAAAAGCAGAAAAATTAAATTCCTATTATGCCACTGTTTTTGGGATGAGGACAGTAATACCACACTTAGCTTCTGTGGAACATACGGGTCAGTTTTCTATCAAGCCTAGGGACATAAGGAGAAGGATCTCTAAATTGAAAGCTCATAAATCAATAGGACCTGATGGTATCGCCGGAGACTTACTAAAATTGGGAGGGGAAGCCATGATTCCCTATCTAGTGCGTATATTTGAAATATCAGTTAACAATGGTACTGTCCCGCGAGATTGGAAAGATGCAATAGTGGTGCCAATTTGTAAGTCAGGGTCTCGCTCAGATACAAAAAATTACAGACCGGTCAGCCTCAACTCTGTGGTTTGCAAACAGATGGAACACTTGATTTCAGCTTATCTAAGGCAGCATTGGGATGACTCAAATTGGTTACATAACTGTCAGCATGGATTTCGGGGGGGGGGCTATTCATGTAAGAGTCAATTAGTAACTGTATGTCAGGATTTAGAAGACGGAATAGATTCCAGTAGCCAAGTAGATGCAGTGATTATTGACTTTTCATGCGCATTCGATGTAGTCCCACACGATATATTGTTGGTTAAACTACAATCAACGGGGATTGACTCAAGAGTACTCTAGTGGATGAAGGAATTTTTAACTTGTCGTACTCAGAGAGAAATTAGTTCCGGAGTCCCACAAGGGAGTGTCTTGGTGCCTCTTCTATTCCTGGCTTTTGTAAATGGTATGCCAGTTAATATCTTGTCTAGGGTTCGCTTATTCGGGGATGATTGTATGGTATACAGGGAAATAAAAAGTTCTGAAGATACTACTCTTCTTCAGAATGACCTCAATAGAATAAACGATTGGGCTATAGCCAACTAAATGAAAATAAATTCTGTAAAGAGCAAAGCCATCAGCTTTACAAGGGAAAGAAATAAAATAATTGCATCGTATACGTTAGGGGGTGAAACCATTCCGGAAGTTAACAAATGTAAATACCTCGGAATAACATTTAGCAGCGATCTTGGCTGGGGGGAACACGTTACAGACACAGCGGGAAAAGCATGGAGAGCGTTACACTTTGTGATGAGGGTACTAAGAAAAGGCTCTGATAAATCCAAAGAGATTGCATATAAATCGCTAGTACGTCCAGTAATGGAACATGGTGCTGCATGTTGGGATCCTTACAGACTAGAACATATTAAGACACTGGAAAAGATTAAAAAACGGGCTCTCAAGTATTGTCGGAAAAATTTACCATTAAAATGGGATACACTCACGGACAGGAGAACGCGATTTCGATTATGCGCACTGTTCAAAACATACAGAAGTGAGCCTGCCTGGAGAGAAATAAAAAATAGGTTGCAGCCACCAAATTACTCTTCAAGGAACGACCACTCATATAAACTGAGGGAAAGAAGACAGAGGACGGACACTGGAAAGTTTTCTTTTCTCAATCGTACTATCAGGGACTGGAATGCTTTACCTGCAGACTTACTAAAGGCTTTACCAACAACCAAAAATGTATTTAAAAATAGGCTTAAGGACTTTACTAATAGACGATAATTATACACAGTATTTAAAGGGTGTAATTGATATTTTGTTATTGCAGTGTTCTATCAGTGAAGAATTATGTTGTGTCAGTGAAGTGTGTTGTGTCAGTGATGTGTGTTGAGTAAGTGAAACGTGTTCCTGTCAGTGAGGCTTTATAGTTTATAGTGGCAGTGAAAGGTATTTGAACAGTGAAATTTTTTTGAAGTGTTAGTGAAATCAGGATAGAATCAGTGAAATGTGTCGTAGTTCCAATGCAGTGAGTGAGTTGACAGCGAAATGAGTGTAGTGTTGAAAGGTACTGTGCAGATAGAACATATCATACTCGTGGGTTTTAGTTCGAACAAAGGTTTAAGGTACAAATTAGATTTAATTTAAATGTTATTTTAACCGATCGTGCTTCATTTAATTTAGGATGTTCCCTGTTCTTATTATTATTATTATTATTATTATTATTATTATTATTTATTGTTAGTATTAATTATTAGTATTATTATTAATTGTTTATTATTGTCCTCATTGAGTGTAATTAGTTACCACTGCCACCGGGTATATACCCATTGCAGTGTGAATACATACATACATACATACATACATACATACACACATACACACATACACACATACACACACATACATACATACATACATACATACATACATACATACATACATACATACATACATACATACATACATACATACATACATACATTTTGCAGGAGAAGCGATTGAAAGTTTGAAATGCTTAGTGCTCAAAGCTTAACTGTGATTTTCCGATCATTACTGGACAATGACTATCAGTGTTAATGCCATGTAACTCTCTATGTAGATTCTATATGTCTTAAGCTATGCATTGACAGTCTCGGTTCATTTTCGACAAAAAAGTGACATCCATCATTCTTGCAGTGAACTTTTCATTTGTGATGTGTTCTGCATATGTGGAAGTGTTTTGTAACCTGCAATAACTTCTACATAGGACAGACAGGCAGATAATTTCAAACACGTTACTAAGAACACATCACAGCCATAACAAAATTACAAAACACCTCCACATATGCAGAACACATCACAGCTAACCACACCTACAGAGACATCAACACAGACATGGAAATTCTACACATCCAAGCAAAAAGCCAGAAACTGAACACACTAGAACAATATGAAATATAAAGACACATAAAAACACATCCAAATGAAATTCTCAACACAAAACTCAATTTTAGAACACACACACACTCTTTACTCCACATTACACTACACAAACACACTCTTACAGGAAACAAAACAAAAGGTGCCAAGACCAGCAACAACCAGGCAGGGCATAGTTGCGCCCCACGGTCAGGTAAGATGCAGCAGATAAAAAAGGGTCCCTATTTTATGGGCATAGTTGCGCTCCGTTCCCATCAGGTAGAGAAAAGGGGCATGGCATAGTTTCCGTAGTGTCTTTTTCTCTATCTAGTTTTTCGGGACGCAACTATGCCATGCCCCTTTTCTCTACCTGATGGGAACGGGGCGTAACTATGCCCAAAAACAGGGATCCTTTTTTATCTGCTGCATCTTACCAGACCGTGGGGCGCAACTATGCCCTGCCCATGCTAGGCCTTCCGATTGACCGCGGGGCGCAACTATACCATACCGCAACAACCAGTTCTGAAGAAGGTCAATAACAGACTGAAACATGTTAAAGTACAGTAATATTTAACACGAGAAAAACATATAATACATATTCCGAAGTTATATTGTGTTAAAAGTTGTGTAATCAAGACGTATATAATATTTAAATTACTTAAAGTTAGCTATTACTTGCCTGGATGTACTGTAGGTTATAGTATGGTTTTTATACAAAAGGAATCGTCTCGCCAAGAGTTTTAAACCGGTGGGATTAGCGGGCTAATGATATTTAGCAGTTGCACAAGCAACCCGTGAATATCAATAGTCTGCTAGTCCGACTGTTTTAAAATTCTTGGCGGGATGGCTCGTTCTAACATTCTACAGTTATGTGGCTATTTTCATAATTTTTCCATTTCAGCTCTGTGCATTGCGTCATAAAAAGAGGTAAGAAGTTGATACCGAAACTATTAAATTGTGTGATCTGGGACTACATATATACCGAACCAAGAGAAACAACGCAGATCTCAACTCAAAAAACTAGCACAACAATTATGTACAGTCTGGTGGTATCTAAACTTGTCTTTGTGCCAATGAGCCGTGACTTTAAATTAAAAAACGATGATAAATAACCGTAGCACACATTAATATATTTGGCTAACCATAAAACACATGCAACATTCTTCTATGGTGTCGACTTCTTTACTGAGCTCGGTCAAGGTCACCAACCGACAAACGGGATTGACTGGGTGTGGATACATATTTCTGATAGCGTAAACCTGAAATGTGTAGGGGAGACTATTGTACCTTTGAATATTTTTTGTTTTTTTATTTTTTGCTACTACCTAGAAGACTCAAACTGAAGTAGATTGTAGGGAAATCCGCTAGTTGTGGTTTGATTTATTGCAAAATGTGAGTTCTGTGAACGAAAGAATCTTTTTTAGCACCAAAAGTAAACATTTCGTTCATTGATATATTTTATCTAACATAAAACCAGATTGTATTTGTTACCATCCATTAAGTACAATGTGTTCCGTATCATCTGGTGAGTAATAACATATTTTAATTTCCATGATTTATTCGAATCTCTAGTTTTGGGAGCCATATTTGTTTAAACGTGCACCGTCTTGTACCTTTGAACACATAACATCTTGTACCATGGAACATGTTCCAAGGCACATAATACTATTGGTTTTTGTCTTTCTTTTATTTTAAGACCATGTCACCACAGTCTAGTATATACAGTCGCGAAGCTCAATACGTAGTAAATATGCAAACATTAGATAGTTGCTCACCACTAGGATCGCTAATATCGCCTCATTACAAGCAATGCAAAATAGTACCGTCACATTATTTTGTTTCCAGCACCCTCAAAACTCAAGCTTCGTGACTGTATATAGTAGACTATGATGTCACGAAGTAAGTCCGGAATTACGAGGTCCCCTAATTGTCCCGGATGCCTTGAAGAAATCTGTTGAAGCAATCCTTGGTCCTCCAGGAAATAAAATCTATATCAGAGAAGCCTGCTATGGCTTATGATAGCAAATACATTTTAAATATGATTGTCAGTTCTTACAACTATATTCCCACCTATATGACATGTGTTGCAACTTACAAGAGGTTATGTTCTAAGGTACAGGAACCTGTTGTACCTTTGAACATATCACATTTTATTTTTTCCATCCTTAGTAGATGTGTAGAACAGGAAAATATATACACGAAGATGTAAAGGAATCTTTAATAATTATTTAAAATATTTTTAATTTAAAAAATATCATTTCTCAAAATTAAAAAAAAATAAATAAAATCTGAAAAGTGTTGAAAGGTAGAACAGTCTCCCTTATAATAACTACGTTTCTACATACACAGGGACATCATTTTATTTTTACTAACATTTTTAATATGAACCTGGCTATATCTTTGGATTAAAAGTCTAGAACCGGAAACGCCGCTTGCTCCCCCTTCCAAGACTGGAGTTCGATGATACTGGCGTAAAATACAAATCACTTTACAAGGTATAAGAGGGAAGAAAATTAGTTTATCCATTTATGTAAACTAGGAAATATCGCAATTTTGAGTTTGATAATTTTCATTAGCTTTTGTTTAACCAAAATACAGTACTGTATTAACACTTAGTGTTTTTACTCACGAATTGAGCTATCCATTCGGACCTATTAATTATGCAGTGTATATTGTACTGTTACAACACATTAGCGTACAATATAGAGAATGAAGTTAAATTGAAAAATAATCGTACTGTGGATATTTAAACACATTTTTGAAAATGGTGGCCGTTCATTTCGATACAGGCTTCAGTTCTTTTGTGCATATTATCGCACTATAGACTATTGTACCTAATTCCAATTACCAGTTTCGTCCTTCGTGCGAGTAACTCATGTTGAAATAATTCTGTACCTACTCTATAAAAGAGTACCTTACGTACTGTAAATTTAATCTTCACTTCTGCCCGATCCGAAAAGATAAAATTACTCAGAAATGCTACCAATTGTCCGTTCAAGTAGTTTTGTCGCAGGTTCGTAGAAAGGGGGGGAAATCACGTGACAGTTAATTATTTAACGAGACCCTTTTACTTAAGTTATTTTAAACAGTTGTATAATAATACGTAGACGTCCAATTCCTAACAGAAATTAATGTTTTCAGAAAAGAGCTAAGACAGCCCAGCTACTAGACTTTACAGAGGGGCGAACAGAAGCAGGTGGGGGAAACCAGGATGCGACGTAGGCAAACGGACGACAGTACCTGTGCGAAAATATGATTCAATATTGAAAGTTCTTTCGTCACTGGAAAACGTGTACATATTTCTGGAACGAACTATACTCACTAACTCAGTACTGCATACGCGGCCTTGGCTCTGTGTGGAGAACGATTTTAAGTTTATTAGTAGAGGGGGTGGGAGTGAAGTACATTAAAAAACTCAGGTACAATAAAGATTGAAATAAAAATAAAATGATATCCCTGTATTTTTCGGTTATTTAGCGCCGATGGTATTGATGATAGCGAGATGATATTTGGCGAGATGAGACTGGGGATTAGCCGTAGATTACCCGACATTCGTCTTACGCCTAGGAAAAACATCAGAAATAATCCAACCAGGTAATGAGCCCAAGCAGGTATCGAACCCAGTCCCGAGTGCAACTCCGGATCGGAAGGCAAGCCCATCAGCCTTACGAGCTACGTCGTGGACATCTTCGTATCAATGGCACAAAAGAAAGAACTGTAATATACTTCGTTAAACCTAAATTCAAATGAAAACAGAGAAAAAGATCTGAAATTTTGTTACCCTCTATTCAACCACGAAGTTATCACAGGAAATACAACAAGCACATTCCATAATTTCTTTACTTCATTATTGTGCTTTCTGCAAGGTTTCATGTTCTACGGCTATACACTCGTCACACAGTTCTGTCACTACTGCTCCTCTTTACAAACCTTCATGCAGAACACGAAGCTGATCTGGTGAACAAAAGCTTCCATATCTTCTCAACACACGCAGATTTTCTGCCGTCATAAACTGCATTACTGTTTACGACGCAGATATGACATTTACAGAGACGTCAGGCTCGTAGAATATGTACCAGGTAGTGGATTACAAGCTTCGTACGTAAAGGGTGTTAACTTAGTGAGGTTTTATTTGTCGAAAGGTCATATAACCAACGTCACGTCCGGGCATCTCACCCAACAATATCGCAAAGAGAGACCTACAAGAAGGCTGCGTTCTTTGAAGTATGGACTTGATGTATACAGTTATTAGCTTTTATAGACCGACATATACATAGCTATATTAAAATCAGACTTTATACATTCCTATATCCATACCTACATACAATCATAAATTCTTATATAGTTATATTTATAGCTATTTAAACATCATATTCCTACATTAGACCTTACGTATGTACCCTCATACTCAGAAACGGCTGGAAAATGTAAACAGATCACTTGCGTTCGAAGCCAACTCTTTGAGACAGAACACGCCCGTTTCTATGCTGATAAGTAAACACGGCAAACCCAGTGGCGGACAGTAAGAAAGGAGCTAGTCTTTGCGTATTACCTTTCCTGTAAGGCAATACATTTATTTAAAATCGTACTAAAAACAAATTAATCAAATTGAGAGACGTGGAGTAATCAGTCAAGTGGCTGATACACATTTAGAATCAACTTACCAGCAAGATGAAGTATATTAATTATACAAATGGATCTAAATCTCTCATTTATTAATATAGGACGCATTGTAAGCATGTGGAAGGCTTATATGCTTTCTGAAGAGATAGCTTTGCGCATACCCTGCGAGATTGAAGTCGTATTTCCATTGATTAATGCAGCTATGGCCTCTAGTCGCACTCGGTTCGAGTCTTGAAAACCACCCCCTCCCTAGGACATGATTGACATGTTTACCATACTCAATGATGTATCTCAGTAACGTCTCGTAGTAGAACAGGTAGCGTTTAACGTAACAAACATGTTTCTTTCTAAGGAGCTTTCGAAATCGGGAAAACAAAAGAGATATTTTCATAACGAATGGAAATACCAATTTATTATTAAATAATATGTGTGTGAGGGGATTGGGAAGTTAAACTATTGTTTAGTATCAAATTAAATTGAATTGTCACGAGTAAAATCTCTTTGTTTTGTTCATTCATTTCTGATGTGGCTTTAAAGAGGCGTTCGTTCAGGTTTCTTCTTCTAGCCTTCGAGTTACAATTATATGTAGCCTAAAAATACACATACGAGGGTTGCAAAAATCTTGTTCTTGGAGGGATAATTTTGTTTTAATTGTCTTATCATGTAAAGTATTGTTTACTTCTTCATGAATAAATATAGTGTCACCTATCTGACCTTTCCAAGAATCCAGAAGTACTAGAGTGTATTTCTTAACAGCCGGGAGAATTACATCTCTTAACCATCTTCTCACATGATTGTTTTGTCAGTTTATGGGAAATATGGCATTAAATTGCTTATGTTTGTCTACACCAGAGCTGGGCATCAAGAGCAAATTCTACTCTCTCACGGGAAGCCATATGGCTTCTCTTCAACCGCTTTCTTCCCCGCCGAACACCGCGCAGCGTTGATGCCTTGACGGATGAATGTTAAGCGTCTCCGCTTAGAGTTTGGATTCGCTCCCGGTGCCCAGCCCTGGTCTAGACGGTGTTTTACTTTAGGTTCAAACTCCCCTTTGGGTTCTTGAAAGCTACAGTATGTCCAGTTGTGTTTCTAGGCTTCCAGTTGCATACCTATGGATTTGGGTGGTGTATGAATTAGTGGCAGACAGTAGCGGCTCGCCGTGAAAAAAAATAGGTGAAGTGCTGTTCACATAAATAAATGCAAGAACAGTTTTACCAATATAATAATTAGGCCTACTATTTGTAAACTACGTACAATTTTACTAGTTTTAGTACACATGCAAACAGAAAAACTAATTTATTTGAGGACTCACCCAATTTCATGCATACCAAGTCAATCCTCCTATGTTTTAAGCAGCAAATCTGCCGATGATGTCTTCATAAAATGTCTGAGTTTAATTGCGGGAGGACAGTATATCTCTATGTAAAGCTATGGGGATAACGATGAAAGTCCCTCCTGTGATGTAGTATTCAAAGTGAAATTTTCGATTTTCACACAGAAAAGCTTCTTTCATCGGAAGAACAATTTAAAGTTATTTTATACAATTTCTCTATTTTCTTAGCACTTTTTAAAACAAAGAAGAAATGGAACTGTAGGTCGTCCAGAATTTAAAACATATTTCTTATCCTCATATAAACAGCATTTATAATAAATTACAAACTGTGTCATTTTCGGCATAAATATTTCGTATTCGTTTATCAACATTTTCTATGTACTGGTACCTAAGTACTCCTATTTGTATAATAGCACTACAGTGATTAAACATATAATATACACTTAGATGTAGGATTAATACACTATAGACACTTATCACTAATATACTCTAAATACATTAAATAATAAGTTAATATATACGTACACAGTATTAAACTACATGACGTACATTTACACGCGCGTTAAACTTTCAAATGCAAGAACTGGATCCAAAATGACGAGCTCATGAGAAGAAATAATACAAGCCGCGGAAAACAAATTTTAAACTTTGCTGATGTATGTGGGGTGTATTCCTGATAAAATAACACAGAGCCAGCTAATTTACTGTACCACTGCAGAGGTGGCTGCCTGGACAAAGGGAATGAGAATACTATTCTCGAGTCAGGTAGTACATACTGCAAAATTACACGGCCCTTAAACAATAGCCCCCGGCCTTGGAGACCAGCTTCAACCCTTCTCTATTATTAGTATCGTTAGATCTGCAATCTGGTTACTTCACCTACAAGTCTGACAATTCTCCGTAATTGAAAGACTCAGAAACGCATTTCACTCATACAATCATTCTTTAGTGAGTGACGTCACGTTACCATGGAAACCAAGTGCTGTATGAGAAAGGGAACCCAAATAATTTCACCTCTACAGTATTGTAAGTTCCAATAGACACCGCTCGGCGCTCGTAACAGTTGATATTATTCTATTCAGCGGACGGTTCCAGGTACTGTTTGTACAACTAAACACTGTTCATAACGACAAAAAGAATTTTTTTTTATTTTAGAAATACGGTACCGGTAATAACTAGAATTAATTATTAATACGAGATAAAATTGTGTTTTACATATAAATAGATGAAGTGGCACTTCACTTACTTCACCTGAATAACCGCCCCTGGTGGCAGATGCATGCACTGCTACTATATTAATGTGAGTTAAGAGAAAACAAATTGACTAGAGCATTAATACGAGGACTTTGATACCACAGTCTACTATATACAGTCGCGAAGCTCAATATGTAGTAAAAATGCAAACATGGGTAGTTGCCCACCACTAGGATCGCTACTATCTTCTCATCATCACAGATCTCTCCTAGCAGATGACAAAATATGTTACACTTTCGTTGTCGTGTTCTTTTGGAAAAATTAGCACCTTCCTTCCATTATTGAAATATTAAATGGATATAGTTCATTTATTAATTTAATGAAGTATATTAAATTCCACCATAAACTCGAAGATACCTGCAAGAAATAGGTTAATATTATTTTTGTTTGTGCAAAATGAACTGAAATTTACTATAATCGCTTCACTCATTCAAGATTATAGCGATAATGAACTATGAAACCAATAAATATTAATTTGCATTTCCCCTTACAACAATAATATAATAACAATAATAATGGAAATATGAATTAATGGGAGTAACTTACGTGTACCGGTACTTGTAGTGTAGGCTTACGTAGTTAACAAAGTGGCATGAGGTTAAGCAATAATAATCACAGCAGAATTGGAAATAAAACGTGATCAATAAATTTTATTGTAACAGAATTACTTTTCCTACGTCTCTAGTAAAGTAATAAATAAAAATAACAACAAAATTAACAGCTATAATTAAAAACATATCCTTTGAAAAAAAAGTAGGCCTAAGTTGTCTGAAAATGTTCAATTATTCAAGGAATCAGCTGATACAGACGTAGAATTAGTGCAAAGCTTTTGTTTCTCAGCTGCAGGTAATAACAGAACAGGTTTATTTGAAACATCAAATGAAGTTCGAACTGCATTCCAGATTAATTTATTTTTGTTTTCATTCATAAATTGTGTGTTTTCGAAATGAAGAGAGCAAAACTTTATATTATTATAAAGATATGCTTCATTCTTTGTCAGATCTTCCCTCCTGTCCACTTTTTGCATCTAGGCCTATAAGTAAAATAAGAAATAGATGTTAGGATTTTTCTTCACGAGCATCAATGCGAAATACGCAACGACCTAGCACTCGATGGAAATGCGACTCAGTCCACTCTAAATCCAAAGTCGACCGTGGACAGTCTATTGTTTCTAGTTGCTAACCGCTTGGAGCGCTTTATCGCGAGATTTGCAAAAAACACCTCAAGCTTCGCGACTGTATATAGTAGACTGTGTTGATACGGTGTCGCGGAGCTACGAGGATCCGAGTGCGCGGAAGAAGCGGTGTAAGTAACAACTATTTTTAAATAATTATATTTCGTAAACGACGAAAATGCGAAACGAGTGGCAATGACCACGTTTATTAACGATCGAATAGTTATTTCTTGTAGTAATATGTGGCTCATATAACAATCAATGTTGCCAATATTATTTACAATATTCTAAAACCATGCGCCCTAGAGTGATATCGCTAGTACAGTCACAGTCCATAAAGTTAGTATTATATTTTGCCGTATGTTCTACATAGCTTTTAAGATGCAAAGGCCAGGAAATTGGACCTAGTATTTAATAACAATAGTCAATGGATTTAACAAAAATGGTAGAATAATGAAGATGCATTCGGCATATTGCACTTCTTGAAACACCCCCACCACATTATCGCAACACTTTACGTTAGTAGTTATACAGTTTATCCTAGATACATACGGACAAAATTTAGACAAGGTTATGAATGAATGAATGAATGAATAAATGAATGAATGAATGAATAAATAAATAAATGAATGAATGAACGAACGAATAACAAACAAACAAAAAAATAATCAAATAAATAAGTAAATAAATAAATAAAAAATAAATAGATAAATAAACAAACAAACAAGCAAGCAAACAAATAAATAAATAAATAAATAAATACAGGGTTCAGAGCAATAGCGGGCCACGCGCCATTTATTACAAAAAAGAAAGGGTTAAAGTTAAGTGAATACCATAGTTTAATGAAGATTGATATATCATTTAGTTTTAATGGGTATTTTATATTTCTTGCTATATGTTTGCATTGAATTATGGTAATAACTGCATTTTAACCCTTGTTTTCTACGGTTTTAGTAAATGGCGTCTGGCCCAGTATGGTTCTGAACCCTTCAAATAAATAAATAAATAAATAATTAAATAATTAAATAAATAATTAAATAATTAAATAAAATAAACAAACAAATACATAAATAAACAAATAAATGAATGGATGAATGAAAGAATAAATAAATAAATAATAATAAAGTAATAAATAAATAATTAAATAAGTAAATAAATAAATAAATATTGCAAATTTATGTTATTGATTCCATTTCTATTTTAAAATTTTAGAGGTGCAGAAATGTATTATTTTATCAATGTGTTCTAATTCTTTAATCAAATTTAGTGGATAGTCTCCTTTGATGTAAATCTATGACGGATGAGTAGGATAATAGTGTCACTTATTGAGAACTAACGGAACTATTTCATAGTTAGAAAGATCAGAAAATTCTGGGTCAGCTACATTTGAATGTCAGTGTACATAAATGCATAGACATACATTATATTAACACAGAATCGTTCTCTGTTTTCTACCTAATGACATGCTAGCCGAGGGATTCGAGAGTCCCGTGTTCAAATTCGGCCGACAGCGATGGATTTTAAAGAGAATGAAATACTGTGAGCGGGAAGTAAATATAGGGAAGGTATGTGTTAGAATTAGGACACGTAAAAGAGACTTCTACCTGATAGAGTGTTCCAGGAAAATATGTCTGAATTTTCTGATCGTATTGAATCCAGAAGCTGAATAATTTCTGTATCTGATATTGTTAAATAAAATACTACTTTGTTAAATAAAATCAGCACGAGTGCCATTTTCGCAACGGAAGCTATGTCAATCCTATATGGAATTGGAATATGTGGGTTCCAAGAAACGGTAACAGCTTTCAGGAAATTGTGGCAGTCAATTTAGGTGTCTAATTGCTGCTGTATATAGGACTACGTATCTGTTCACTGGAACAATTCCACGATTTCCCTTCGCGATCGGATAATATTATCTGTGGAAACATGACACTGGTATTACGTCTCTCACCATGTAGTTATTAGTGTTATTACGTAGGTGACAGTGTACGGAGAATAATCTAATACGAAACACCAGTGGTCTAAGAAAATACGCCCATGCCAGATTACACTTGAACGCGCCTGGAAAATGCTAGTCGGGATTGGTGTTTGACGTAGGCAATTATTTTGTAAGGACTATTGTATCGGAAAGCAAAATATGGCATTCCAATGGACGACCATATTATACAGAGTGTTGAAAAAAGTATCCAATATTTTAGGAGGTGCTAGTATGCATCAAAACAAGAAAATAATGTCTAATAAACATGGGTCCCACAACAAATACTTTCTGAGATCTGAACATTTCTTCATAGGAAGTGCTCAATCTGACGTCCATTCATGGCAATGCATTCCTCTGCCCTTTGGCGCAAGGAATCACGCACTCTTTGAAATTGACCTGGTTCCTTCATGTATCGCCATAACCAAAAGTCTAGGGGATTTAGGTTTGGGGAACGAGCAGGTCAAGTTATCGGACTTCCCCGACCAATGCTGTGGTCCTGAAATTTCAACGTCATGTGTTCACGCACATTGCAGAGAAAATATGCTGGTGCGCCATTGTGGATGAACCACATCTGTAGTCCTACTGACATGGCACATTCTCTAGCAAGGCAGGCAATACGTTAATAAGAAAGTCCTGAAAGTCTCTGTGGTAGCACGTATGGTCCTATTAATCTATCACCAAGAACACCTGCCCATACGTTGATTGAGAATCGGTGCTGATGCCTCGTTTCTTCAACTGCATGGGAATTTTCATCAGCCCACACATGCTGATTACGAGAATTCACAACACCATCTCTGCTGAACTTCGCTCATATCCGCAACCAGACTTTTGTTTTCAGTATTCCTAACGACGTATCATTATTCCATGCCAGGGGTGTCAACTACTTACTACGGTATGATTATCTGGTAGGCTGCTGTATTGTAGGGCAGAGAAATGCATTGCCATGAATGGACGTAACATTGAGCACCTCCTATGAACAAGTTTTCAGATCTCAGAAAGTATGTGTTGTAGTACCCATGTTTATCAGACATTATTTTCTTATTTTTATGCACCTATCACCTCCTAAAATATTGCATACTTCTTTTAACATCCTGTATATTCCAATAATTAATAAGAAGTAACAAATAATCATCACCAAAACCATCATAAATGTCCCTAGGCATAAAATATCTGCCAATATCACAGACAAAGCTGAAGGTTTTCGTAAGAAACATGGCTTCCAATATGGCCACCGGATGGAGCGAACATAACGAACAAAGCTTACAAAGCATGCATAGCATACGTAGCGTTGCGTTCTGTATGGCATTGGCTTAATCCAGTGGTAGGCATTTTTATACATTTAGCCGTTCTTACTGATTGCAGGAAACCACCTACTTCATTCACCTCGTGCGCTAGATCGTCTGAAACCCTCCTTGATACTGCTCAGTGGCGGCTCTTATTTATATACGAATAATATACTGTAAAAACTCATTTCTATACTTACAAGGAGAGGACATGCTCTGTATATCACCGAATTAAATCAGATTTTGTGACATGAAAGTACAAGACACACTGTTTAAAGTCATACCTGGTATGGGTGGCCAATGACCCCTCGTTTTGAAAATTTTGGCTATTGTTTATGACATACTTCCGTTAGGTGCCTAATAGGGAAGCATTATAGTGTGTAAGGGCGTAGCTCATGTGGTTGGATGCTGAGTTGTCATCCAGGCAACCCGAGTTTGAATCCTAATGCCTTCTCATTTTTTAAAGCTTGATATTATTATTATTATTATTATTATTATTATTATTATTATTATTATTATTATCATCATCGTCATCATCATCATCATCATCATTATTATTATTATTATTATTATTATTATTATTATAAATCACTTTCAGTTGTCAGTTCCTATATTCAAAGCCATGTTGAAATATGCGTGGTATGCATCAAAATTGATAAACGAACGAGAAGTGTTTGTGAATGTGAAGGATATCTGTTTCGCAGTAGAAGTGCGGAAAAATGTGTGTGACTGTGGACAACCTTCTTTCATTTGCTGTGCATGGTGCAGGAAATATGTATGTTTGTGTGTTTTATGACATCATAATGAATCGGGTACAAAATGAAATGGAATAGTTGCTACAGAAATAGAACAGACGCCAGTGACACATCTTACCTTACTACGTGAGCAGTATTTCATTGTTTATCCTTTACAATGCAATGTTAGTTAATTAGTAATTTGTTTGAAACATGATGAAGCATTCAATACATTGAGAAATATGATATATGTAAATAGATTACTGTGATCGCTATATTAATCATTATTAAAAGAAAAAAAATAGGACCAGTTAAGATTCGAACTTACTGTAGGTTGCATGGATAACAACTCAGCATCCAACCATATGGGCTACGCTGTTACACACGCTAATGCTTCCCTATTGAGCACCTAACGGAAGTATGTCACAAACAATAGCCAATATTTCCAAAACGAGGGGTCATCGGCCACCCATACCAGGTATGACTTTAAACAGTACGTCTTGTACTTTCATCTCACACAATCTTATTCCATTCGGTGATATACAGAGCGTGTCTTCTCCTTGTTAATGAAAACATTTATTTATTATAAATAATCTGCATTAGAAGCTCAATTATTTTTACAAACGAAAACAGAAAATTTTTAATAAAGAACTTACAAGACATTTTAACATAATTTATCATAATGATGGTGATGGTATTCTCTGGAGAACATACACGTTGTGCTACTTTCATGAGACACTTTTTAATAAATTCTTCATGCGTTTACGGTTCTTTGTTTTAGCAATTTCATAAGTAGCTTCAAGAATGTTTTTCTTCATGAATTCCAGCTCGGTTGCTGTATTTTGTTTATTCTTGATTGTTTCTTATTTTCTTCTCTAAAGCCTCCTTTCCAAATTCCCACTGTTTAGCACGATCAGCACAAGCGAAGGGATACATTCTGTGAATATTGCAACTTAAGTTATCGTGATAATGAAATTTCTGTCGGAATCAGTATGTAAATATAAATTTATAACAAAAAATAAAAGAGATGCATGTTTAACGAAACAATTGGAGAATTAAATTTTAATTATTTGAACCTTAAAAAGTTAAAATTAAGAGTGTAGACGATATAAACTGCCAGAAAATACTGGTACTAGAGCATAAATTATTGAACAAAAAATTATAATAAAATTGTTCTGTATTTTTTTTTTTTGGTTTCCCTGAAAAAGAAAACGTTATCTGTGAATCTATATTTTTTTAAACGATAGTAGACACTTATTATTTACTTCGGTGCGCCACGTACATTACAAGTGTCGTATATCCTTGTTTAGAAATCAGTGTACTCTCTTGTCTCTCCGTTGTTGTGGTGCTAGCGTGTGTTGAACGGAAGGTCATTGGCAATTACGTTCGCACTTACTCTAAAGCCTGTGTGATGTATCTTGTCTCAATGTGGAAAGAGAGAGCAAGGAGATATGTCTCACCTCGTCTGTATTATTATGGCGATACGGGAGTGGAGCAATGCCGTCCAACCATCCAGTGGCGGAAGGGACTAGTTGATACATTCTGTAGCGCAAAATAAAATAACAAAATATTTCTCTTCGTACTGTATAGTTCCGTCACTGAGCTTGTCTTTCAAGAAACTGAGTTCCGGTAGCCTGTACAATAACAAGGCTTTGAAAGGAATCCTGAAAATTTACAACCCTCCTATAATCTCCACCCTCGTTTGAAGGGACTTGGTTTTATTGTTACTTAGACAAGATAAATAATATAGAAGTAAATATTCGACTACTATCAATCCCAAAAACATGATATTTTAGAAATTATATATATATATATATATATATATATATATATATATATATGTATATATATAAACAAGAACAAAGTTTCACTACACATCATGAATAGTAGACCGAGATGTACAGTCTGTATAATTTTGGCAGTTTATATCGTTCGCACTCTGTACAGCTTTGCGCACGATGCCGCTGCATGTTTCTTATATTTAGCAAGCCAGTAACCAATTATGGCACAACAAACATCTAATGTTATCCCATTCCTCACAAAAATAAGTACTGCTCTTACCAATTCTTGTAGAAATAAAATTCCCTTGTCTCCTTCGATTAACTTACTTCCTCTAAATGGAACATTCTTTCTCACTAAGCTGGCGCTGAAACTACGCGAGTGATCACATTGAAGCACGTCAAAAACCCTGCCGGTACAGGTGAACTAGAGACTGGGGGTTGAGAAGTCGCGTACTACAAGTTCTAAATGTACTATATTTGCCGACCTCTGGCTTAACCCTTTGTAGCGGATGCAACAGTTATTTTCCACACTTTCCCCATCTTTCCTTATGACAGAACCGTTTTGTACACAGCTCCCAAAGTTGGACGTCTCTACGTGTATGACACAATGAAAACATCCAAAACTTTCGCTATACAGTAGAACCTCTGTTATGCGTGGTAATGAAGGGGATGGACTGAACGGTTAATCGAAAAATCGGGTAATCCGTACCATAAAAGATTTTCATAAATTAAGCGCATAATACTTCAGCCTACAATTTCGTAATTTACTTCGTGTTCTTGTGTTTAACGTGCCATGTAGTGGCTCAGGAGTTGACTAAAAGTTCAGTTGTCAACGACGGGCTCTTAAGGGCCAAGGGTTGATGGTTGACGGTTGATGATTGTCTGCGGAAAGATAGGAATAGTATGTCTCATGTTGTAGATTTTATGCACTTCATCCTTGTGTTTTTATTAAATCGCATATAGTTCCTCTTTTCCCAAGACTCTCAATTATTTGTTTTTTTTTTTCGGTAATTAAAAGAATACGTTTTCTTTTACAACTGCGGAAGGCAGTTTGCATAGAAGTTATACAGGGACATCACTTTATTTTTACCAACATTTTTAACATTAACCTGGCTATACTCGGAAACACTGTTTCCCCCTTCCATTACAGGAGTTTGATGTTACTAGTGCAATATGTAAACAAATCATTTTACTAGGTATAGGAGCAGAGAAAAGTAGTGTATCCATTTATGTTGTAGGGAAATACGATATTACGATTTTCAGTTTGATAATTACTTTTACGGAATTTATCAAAGTACAGTAGAGTAGTAACATTTTTTTTTCAAAAACTCAACATTTCAGGCGGCTATGTTCGTTATGTAATGTCTACTTTATTTAGCATATTAATTATTGATGTTATCATACAATATGGAGAGTGCATTTAAATTGAGGGGGTCATAAGTAAAGGGCTGTAAGTGCACTTAAGTTACTTTTGAGAAAATGGGGTTTAAATATTTAAACTTTCGTAAAATCGGTGAAATTTTTATTTAAATTTTAATGTGTGATGCGATCAAAATATCCCTTTGCCACTAAAATTATAGATACTTTTGCTTACACTGGATGCACTTAACTCATGTTATTACAAATGTCACTGGCATTCCTTTGCTTCTAGCCACCTCAATTCAAAAAAAGCTAATCTGAATTTTTAAACAAGTTGCTGAAAATGGTTGCCGTTCATTACAATGCAGGCTTCAATTCAGTACGCATATTATTAAAAACATTTGAAGCATATTCTCTGAAATTGAATTTATCGTTTCTTGAATATAATTTTTTAGCACGATATTATTAATATGGGTTCTTTCTTCTATAGAAAACGCAATCATATTTATGAAACACACTATACACTGCAGTGTTTACTTCACTGCTTGAAGACTTCGAATGCAACAGCGGCCGTAAGTTTGTGTGTCTGACGGGAGCAAGGACATTAGTGAAGGGGTGAGAGTGAAGTACATTCAGAAATGCAGGTACAATAAAAATGCAAGTAAAAATAAAATGATGTCCCTGTACAATACGGCCACTCGAATAGTAAGGATAAAGAAAGAATAATACACGGGTTTGTGGAAGTTCTTGGGATAACTTCTTTGAAAGCGGGCAATGACTATTTTACAAGTAGATTAACTATTTGTGGTGCCGACAACAACGCATTTCTATTACATACTGTCATACTTTTAAGGGTAAAGGCATGTAATAACCCTACCTATAGAAAAAACTACGCAGAAATATAACGATCACATTTTTTCTGCAGGAAAGAGAGGAAGAAAAAAGAAAAGGAGCTAGAAAAAAATCGGATAATCCGACAATCGGTTAATAGGATGAAGGATAATTGAGGTTCTACTGTACTTCTGTGGACAGCATGCAAGCGAAGCGCTGAAGAATTCCAGTGGCTCAGATTCGTCTTGTGCAAGATTCGAATTGACGCATCTCAACTGACAGTATAAGAAATATACTTCCCTGAAGTCCAAGAAAGAATTAAAGCTTCAAAAAGTGTTTTCTACAATCCTTGACGATGCACTTCTTGGAATCGATCGCATTCGTTACCAAGCAACCCTTCTCAACTTCCATACAGCCCGCCTGTCCTCATTACGTAAAAATATCTTGAGGGTGTAATGGTCGCAACGCGATGCTGTTTTGTTCTTCCAGCAAAAATTCGAGACTATTGAATGTTCTGAAATCCGATAGACATTCATTCTCAACGAGGCTCAAAATTCTCAAGCTGTATCAAGTCGGTCCATAAATTGTGCCAGTCACAATGCCACAATTCAGACGAGTCGCATCTCGTGGATCAAATGCATTTACGTGCTTACGAATGTCGCCTTCCGATTTTGGAGGTAGTGGATGGAGGGTTTAATCCAGCGGTGACCAAACTGGGTATCGTGATTACATCGTGTAATCAAAGACATTCATACTGGTAAGTGGAGTTTCCTGTACATTCCTCTCTGTCTCGCTCATGTGCTGAAGGTAAGCAGTGTCGGTACCATGTCGCTCTATAAATCCTCTGTCTCTAGCAGGAACAGAAGGTTTCGTACAGAATGGGAAGAGGAATTTATTCGCTGTTCTGTCGGAGAAAATGTAATATGTTGCTTTGCTCAACGGTTCAATTGAGGACCGTTTTTGCAAAACTTGCTAATTGAAAAAAAAAAACTAAATTTTACAGGAGAAGCAAAACACTGAATGGAGACAAGTAGATTATAGGTGCAACCATCACACTTTGACATACTATAATGAAGAGAAATAATTCAATTTTACTAAGATAACTTTAACATTATGTAGAGGCCTGCATTATGTTAACGAATCCACCAAATTCTCAATTTTGCAAATTTTGCAGTTAGCAAGTTTTGCAAAAACGGTCCTCAATTAGTAATAGTATATAGAAGCGACATTACAGGGCATTACGCTGAATACACAGGCATAATAAATATTATTATTATTATTATTATTATTATTATTACTATTATTATTATTATTATTATTATTATTATTAATCAGGAACTGTTACCATAACTTTTATATACGTGCCTGAATATATAGGCCTACATCTTCCCTTGCAGTATAATATAATTACTAGACTGCCCTATATCTCCATTTTAATTTTTTTAATCTTTTGATGACTATTATCAGTTATTTACTAGTTATTGATTTAATAATAATAATAATAATAATAATAATAATAATACTAATAATAATAATAAAAATAATAATAACAATACTGATAGCATTACCAGTAGCAGCAGCAGTAATAATAATAATAATAATAATAATAATAATAATAATAATAATAACATAGAGAAACTGGTTGAATATTACGTGCTAGTGTAGTAATGAGACGAGCTATTAAACTCCAAGAATTGAAATCAGCCATAAAATATCGTCATGAAGAGAAAGATGGCATAAATAAAATGCAAGGAAGACAGCTATCTAGTGGTGAACGAAAAAGCTCGTTCTCTTAAGCCTTCCAACGGAGGAGATTTTTTAAAAGCGTATTGATCAAGGTGGCTGAAATAATTTGTCCAATGAAAGTTGTTAATTGATTTTGAAAAACTGCGCTTTCTGGACTAAATATCCAGAAGAGAATTCAGGAGATTTCTGATTGTGTTCATGAGGAATATTAAAAAAAAGCAAGGAACATATATATATATATATACAGGGTGTTTAAAAAATACGGGGCATAATTTCAGGTATGTATTTCCCACATGTAGACAATCAAGGTAGTTCATCACGACACGTGTCCGGAATTGCTTCATTTCCGAGTTATGGCCTTCACAACATTGAAATTCACCGGAACGTTTTTCTTTCCGCAGGTCGTTGTCATTACAGAAGATGTTCAAAATGTCCACCTCCTGCTTGAATACAGACCTCACATCGATGTCTCATTGACCTGCGAACACGATCCCAAACTCCAGTAGTATTGCGTATGTCCTCAGAACATGCCACAATTCGATTCCGAAGGGATTCCAAATCAGGCACCGGAGACGAATAAACCAATGATTTTAAATGGCCCCACAAGGAGAAATCGAGAGGGTTCAGATCAGGTGAGCGTGGAGGCCAAGCAATTGGGCCACCTCTACCTATCCATTGATCAGGAAACCTTCGATCCAAGTACCGGCGAGCCGTACGACTGAAGTGTGCAGGAGCGCCATCATGCAAGAAGTGAATGTGTTGACGATTGATGAGTGGAGTGTCTTCTAAAACATGAGATATGGTGTTTTCCAGGAAGTTTGTGCACGCCTGCCCCGTAAGTCTGTTTACAAGTACATGGGGTCCAACTAATCGATCACCAATGATACCGGCCCACATGTTGAGGGAGAACCGCACCTGGTGATGAGATGGAACAGTTGCACGTGGGTTTTCATACGCCCATACATGCTGATTGTGGAAATTTGTTATGCCATCTCGTGTGAACTGTGCTTCATCTGTAAATAATACTAAGGCAGGAAAGTTCGGATTTGCACCACACTGCTGCAAGAACCACCGACAGAACCTAACTCGTGCAGGGTAATCTGCTGGTGACAGGGCCTGTACACGTTGCAAATGATAAGAATACAATTGATACTCTTTCAACAGTCTCCAGACAGTCGTATGAGGAACATTGACTTGCAACGCTACCCTTCGTGTGCTGACAGAAGGAGTCATGTTCACGGCCTCCAGAATCTCCTCCTGTACTTCTGGAGTTGTAGATCTTGGTCGTCCCCTTCCCAAACCAGGAGAGTTAAATGTTCCATACTCGCACAGACGGTAATGGAGACGTACAAATGTCTTCCGATCTGGACATTATCGCTGTGGGTACCTCTCCTGGTACAAACGACGAGCCAGCGCAGCATTGCCGTCCGCCTTACCGTACTTGAAGTGTATCTCTGCCAGCTCTTGATTTGAATACATGTCGCACAGTCTAACGCCTACACAACACTGAATGTAACCTTCGCCTCGGAATGAACTGTCAGAGTGCCCTCTTAATGTCTCCTTTGACGGCAACGACCTGCGGAAAGAAAACGTTCCGGTGAATTTCAATGTTGTGAAGGCTATAACTCGGAAATAAAGCATTTCCGGACACATGTCGTAATGAACTATTTTGATTGTCTACATGTGGGAAATACATACCTGAAATTATGCCCCGTATTTTTTAAACACTCTGTATATATATATATATATATATATATATATATATATATATATATTGGCTCTTGATGATAGTAGTGACATTACTGATACAGCATAGCTTGTGATTTTTATTAGCGGGTTGATGGACTCAGTGTTACTGCACGAACCACCACTGGTTGTAGTTTTCAAGCCAAGTACCTTTCCCCCTTCCCTTTACTTCATAGACTGTCTCTAGCGTATAATCACTGCCGTTCGACTTTTGGTCACAGCTGGTTTAATCACATGACCATCCTTCAAGTTTAGGTTGTCGATCAAGTATAGGTTGATGGACGCCCATCTTCTTTGTTCCCACATCTGCTATTCACGCAACACAATGCAGACGCCTATTTTATATTACTCAGAAAAATCTCACGGTATAGCACTGACACTAGCGCCAACTGTTGGGATTTATACTACATTTTACTCGTGAAATGTTCGTGGAAAACGATGTGATAAAGCTGATTTGTTTTCTGTATTCGTTAAAAGCCTGATAATAAATTATGTATAATGCTATAGTGATAATTCCACTGTAACTTCTCTCAGCCAAAGAACAAGCTTATCGATACGCTACTGACCAATGGTAATCGTACACTGATAGTCGATATGAACAGGTGGGTTCCAAACTGGCCTAAGTCCTATGAGAAATATGACAAAAACTGATAGAATATATTTGACGCCCATGGATCCGTTTGAAAGACATACGCAGACACAGAGTCAAGACTTAGGAGTGTGTGTTGAGGGGAGAGGAAGGTATTTTTTGGTGAAAAATGAGTAAATTTAAAAAAAATCTTTAAAATACTCTGAGATATGTGTGGAATGCATAGCATAAAATTTTTTGGGTATTTGTATTTATCGTATGTTGATTCGCCATTTTTAAACTTCGTGCGTTATGGATTTTTAAATCACTCGCCAACTTTTATTGTTGTTTCATGTAAATTAAATTTTCAAAAAAAAAAAAAATCTTTAAAATAATCTTTGACATGTGTGGAATGCATTGCATAACACTTTATGGGTATTTGTGCCCTTATCGGATGTTGAGACGTCATTTTTAAACTTCCTGCGCTATGGATTTTTAAATCACACGCCCACATTTATCGGTTTCCAGTAACTTTATTTTTTTTTTTGCTACATTGCCAGACAAAAATGGATATAATTTCTGAACTATTAAAGATACATGCAAGAAATTTAGAACACACATTCTTTAGACTATTAAGAAACTTTTCTCGGTAACAGAATTTTGTTAATTGATTTAATTAAAAAATAGGTCCGTTTGTTTGCAAGAAAGGAAATCAGAAATTGTTATTAAATTTGAATTGTTTATTTTACAAACGTAGGGACTAATATCAAAATTCTGCTGCAGGCAGTTTGTAGAACATGCTTTTGCAAATACATTGCAAAAGACCGTTTGAATCTATATTTAAAAACGGTTTAGATATATCGGTTTTAGTACAATCTTGCATTGGGTATATTTTTTTTTTTCAAATTTGGGCCCCCAATTATTTTTTTTAAATATTTATATTTAGTTCAATTGCTACAGCTATGAGCTCTCTACATACAAAAAATTAATATTTTACACCAAATAGGAAAAAAGTTTTAAAAAATACCATCCTCTCCCCTTAAATAAACTTATACAGTTATCTATAGGCTTGAAAAGAATAAATTTAAACGTGCATCAGGAAACAAATGCCGCCACAAATATCTACACTGCAGTTCGGCATTTGGAAATGATTACTTTGTGTAAGGTGAGAAGATATTCTTAGAATGTATATTTTTTGTCATTATAATAGTAGTTATTTCAATAAATATGTGTAAATTATTGTTTGTATATATGTATAAATCTTCTGTTGTATATTTATTATAAGAATATTAATTTTGAAATTCAATTGTAAACAATAGCGTGGCAAACATATTTGTTCAAAACGTTTCGATTGTGCAAACCATTAAAATTAATGTAAATATTAATTTTTGGTCCTACAGAACGTATCTGTTATGGTAACAATCCCGGCCACCAAGTCACTCAATTGAATGCGCTCTTTGTACAATGGCAGTTTACTTGTCAACATATAGGTCGAACATGGAGTAAGGCCACAAAGGGAGAAAAACTAGAGGAGGGGAATTCGATGCGGTTCTGCGGATTAAACTTCGGCGTAGCTCAGTGGTTAGAGCGCTTAGTACCTAGGACCAAGAACCCGGGTTCGATCCCCGGCGCCAGTGCGAATTTTTCTCCTCTAATAACAATCATTAAAATTAAATTGCAGTGTTGTCATGATATTCTCCATTATTTACATTCAGTGTAGGCCTACTGAGAGCGCCAGACTTTTGAACTCCCTCCGTAAAAGGCTATATTCTTCGATAAATTCAGCGTGACAAAATTGGGAAGCCTGAATATAAACTCAAATGTTTCCCCCTGAATTTCCCGTCTGCAGAAGACTGGTATGCAGCCCTACTTATAATCCCTGCTTTCACAGAAAAAATATTTTAATTCACTAAAGTAGTGGGCTTAAGTTCTGAGCATAGAAAATATCTAAACGAATTTCACACATGCAACATAGTTTCCACCTGCAATTTAATTTCGCTTTTAAGCTCGTGTTTATTGTCTGGAAATAATTATCATTCCAGGAAACAATTGATAGGCTCAATTAAATGATCGGGATCTGCCAGCACATGTGATATTAAAGCAAACTATTCCTATTATAGGATGAATTTGCTATATTGACCAATAACGTTTCAGAACCGTATTAAAATCATCTAATCACAATTGTGTTTCTTGATAAGGAGCTTTGTAAGTAAGTATATCTGATAAGACACCTCGTACACTACTGGACATTTAATGGTGGAAAATTCAAACAAAATTTAAATTTGAAAATTGCGTTTTCAATAACAGTAACTTCAAGGCATAAATAAATGTCAGTAAAAACCTTTCGTGTTTCTATGCTGTTAAGGAGAGTCTGTACACCGAATTTTGACAAAAGAAAACGAAATTTTGCTTTTTATCTTTTTTCGGTAGTTTAATATGTATAAAAATATAATAAGATTTTATTTCTTCCAATTGTCAGGTTTTAGCCCTATCTTGAGCAAAAATATTGCAGTACAGTCCGCATTTCACGAGAAGGTCCGAGCAAGGAATGTGAGTTATTCCCCCACTCTAATAACCTATTTCCGACACGGAACCGGCCGGCCATTGACTGAGCCTCGCTTGTCCCAGCCGGCCAATGACACCACTCCCATCCACCTGCTCCTTCAAGAACGCTGAGTTACTGGCTTACTCTCTCCTCTTACCCCGCAAGGACCGTACTCCCCTCGCAGGGATCCTTTCGTGAAATTTGGACAATAATTCTTAATGCAAAAAATTTCATCTATGATAATTTTTTTCTTGCCAACCGCTCAATGGAATTTTAAATTTATTTCGCCGGTTTTAACATAAAATTATGTTACATATGCCCTATTTTTTCTAGTACATTTGTATCTTTCATTTCTTCTGAGAAAATTGCACCCAAAATTGAGGAATTTAACACTGCAAGATATGGAAACTTTGACACCATTTTTCTGCACTTTCTTATTTTTTGTGACATTGGTGCACTTTTATCGGAAAATATTGTACCCAGAAGGCTGCAATTAATATACTGTACAGCATCAATGTGATGGCATTTTACACAGTAGGTTAAAAAAACTAATCTTTACCAAAAATATAAAATAATTTGCAGTAATTCTTAATGAAAGAAAATGTTATGAAGAGTCTTCGGTCCTGGGCACAAAAACGCGTGAAGTTCAGAACGCAAGGACGATAGTGTTCTGTTGGTCGAGTGGAGTGGGAGATGAAGAGCGCCGTTACTTTGTGTCTCAACATGTAAACAGTGCGTCACAGTACTGCACAAAATATATTTAAGCCTGTATAGATGCAGTATATACAGTACATTCCTAGTGTAGACAATAAATGTCTACCATTAAAGTATTAACGTAAGTTGTAACCTTCAATCAGGTGTCCCTACGCCGAAACCTGTTACATGAACCGCAGCCAAGCAGCAATAGGCCTACACACAACGGTAATGCACATTACGGACCAACCTGTGCTGTTGCAGTCGGGTGACTGCACACGGGTCATGATGTCATTTATACTCTGTGTACTCTAAACCTCATACTGGTTACTCTGTGTCCCTTGGCCGAAGCCTCTTATGAATGATTTTTTTCTGCCAATCGTTCAGTGGAATTTTAAATTTATTTAACCGGTTGTATACATAAAGGTATGTTACATATGCCCTATTTTTTCTACAGGGACATCACTTTATTTTTACCAACATTTTTAACATTAACCTGGCTATACTCGGAAACACTGTTGCCCCCTTCCATTACAGGAGTTTGATGTTACTAGTGCAATATGTAAACAAATCAATTTACTAGTTATAGGAGGAGAGAAAAGTAGTGTATCAATTTATGTTGTAGGGAAATACGATATTACGATTTTCAGTTTGGTCATCACTTTTACGGAATTTATCAAAATACAGTAGAGTAGTAACATTTCTTTTTCAAAAACTCAACTTTTCAGGCGGCTACTTTTCTTAGCATATTAATTATTGGTGTTAACATACAATATAGAGAGTGCATTTAAATTGAGGGGGTCATAAGTAAAAGACTGTAAGTGCACTTAAGTTACTTTTGAGAAGATGGGGTTTAAATATTTAAGCTTTCGTAAAATCGGTGAAATTTTTATTTAAATTTTAATGTGTGATGCGATTAAAATATCCCTTTGCCACTAAAATTTTAGACACTTTTGCTTACACTGGATGCACTTAACTCATGCTATTTCAAATGTCACTAGCATTCCTTTGCTTCTAGCCACATCAATTCAAAAAAAGCTAATCTGAATTTTTAAACAAGTTGCTGAAAATGGTTGCCGTTCATTACAATGCAGGCTTCAATTCAGTACGCATATTATTAAAAACATTTGAAGCATATTCTCTGAAATTGAATTTATCGTTTCTTGAATATAATTTTTTAGCACGATATTATTAATATAGGTTCTTTCTTCTATAGAAAACGCAATCATATTTATGAAACACACTATACACTGCAGTGTTTACTTCATTGCTTTAAGACTTCGAATGCAACAGCGGCCGTAAGTTTGTGTGTCTGACGGGAGCAAGGACATTAGTGAAGGGGTGAGAGTGAAGTACATTCAGAAATGCAGGTACAATAAAAATGCAAGTAAAAATAAAATGATGTCCCTGTATATTTCTATCTATCATACCTTCTGAGAAAAGTGTACCCAAAATTGAGGAATTTAACATTGTAATATATGGAAGTATCGATTTCCCTTAATGTAACATTTCAGCTGGTCTTACTTTTGAGGTTATTGTCTTGTATTTTCATTCTGAGTAGTTGACAATAGTATTTGGTATGCCTTGATTGACAGCAGTTTGTTTTTGAACTTCATTACAAGGAAACATAATGTCTTATTGCCGTCTTTTATAATAATTATTATTATTTACGTAAGTAATTAGGTTTTGCAAATTATTTTATTTTATTTTATTCGTTCAATAATCTTATTAAATTGCACTCGTGGTTTCATCTTAGAATAATTTCACGAGCTCGAAGGGCGAGTGAAATTATCAATAAAATGGAAGAGCACTCTTGCAATTACTGCTGATAATGAAAACAGTTGTACGACTAGAATATTTTTTCCGATAACCAAGTACTCGGTAAATAATAAAATTCCGTGCCGAGGCAACTCGCAGCTGTAGAAACAACTCTCTCTCTCTCTCTCTCTCTCTCTCTCTCTCTCTCTCTGTCTTGTGGTCCGAATTTGTCATGCGACGATTCAGAAAAACCAACCGAGGCTTTACTGAGAAAGAGCCTCGCGTAAACTTACCCGCAGTATAAGCGGAATAAAGTCCGACCAGCACGGAGGTCACTTGTGGCCAGCACATTGATTCCCCAGGCTTTCAAGCTGATTTACTACTGATTTTAAATCCCCATTTTCAGAACATGATCCTGGCAGGATCCTGGGTGAGCACCGATCCCAAAAACTATCGGAACTGCATATGAAAATTTCTCCCGAAATTAACAATCGAACCAGAGCACATTCCACATGACCAAATACCGTAGACAACGAGCTACAACGCGTGACTGATAGGGAAAAATTCCACACGAATTTACCGCGATTAGAATGTGTTTATCTGTCTTCAGAACGGGGGGTATTGTCTTTTGGTTGGAATGCTAGATATTTGTGAACATCGCTTTTTCTCTTAATAATTGTCCGGTCGCTACTGTTTCTTTGTCGGTGTGAGGGTCAGACGCTTTAAGTAAATGGCTGGAAAAGGGAGGCTTGTTTGCCATTTCTAGGAAATAGCTAGGAACACGTTCTGAAAAATAATTTTAATATATTACATTTATTCGGATCAAATTTCTGCACATTTAGGGCCGATTGTATAAATCATTTAATCTTAGATCAGAGGTTAAATTGATCCTCGTTCTAGCTGAACTTGAAATTTTGTGTTGTATAAAATCTAATCTGAGATTAATTTGTCTTAAACTAAAGTCTACTTTACTGACGAAATTTCTCCGATCAAGTTAGATGATCCAAGTTCAGTTATTTGTTTTCTGTTTGAAGTATACGAGTGGCAGATTGTGCTAAAAGAGTAACCATTATTATTAATATATATGGTAGATACATTTATATATATTCTTTCAATTTCTTGCCTTAATATACCAACATTCTTATATTTTATAAGGCTTTATCGTGTTCAGCAGTATCAAATAACATAACCTATAATTATATTATGTTTATAACAACCATTAATTATTCATGGATATGATAGGTAAATTAATAAATTTTCAATTAACTGTATTACTAAACGAAAATTGTCGTTTTATAAAGTTTTATTATGTTTAGCAGTTTCAAACAGCATAACATAACAATTTGGAGAACGGTCAATCTTCTTTTTATTGTCCGCCATTAATTACAATGCACAAAGCAAACCAGTGTCCCCAACAGAGTGTGCGGAAAGTCGCCAAAAAGTAGTTAGAAATTCGCTAGATTTCTCATTATCAACAAAGAAAGTTTAAATTTTGTCAATATGAGATGCTAAAAAGGTCGCTAAATCCCTATTTAAGCAATATAAAGTTAAAAGAAATAATTATCATCGAAAAAGAGTTAAAGTCGCTAAATTAGCTACACTGAACAAACCTGTACAACATGGCCCCGCATCACATACTTCACCTGTTTATGCGATGTTTCCAATTCCTTTTCATATGAACTTAGATTGAATTTGTACCTAGGTAATTTGATCGCAGAAAAGTTTTATACAATAGAAGAAGTGTCTGAACTCGGTTCACTTTCCGATCTTCGATCAAAATTGATCTTTAGTCAGGGAGTTTTATACAATTGGGCCTTACAGGACAATACTAAAATTCTTTCAATCATTTATTACCATAATATACTGCCCTCTTAAATACTGTGCAAATTACGAACTCATTCAATGGCTTTCCCAAAACGCGCTATGAAATGTTTCATATAAAACAATTTTTATCTAAAAAATGAAGCAAATCTTAACAAAACCGTATTAAAGTTTTTTGTTTGAAATACCTCAAAGAATAACCCTCCGAAATGAATGATATTACTTACGTTCACTCTGCATATTGCGCCCGGAATTGTATATCGAGTTTCCCAATCTCATAAAGTACTAAGTGCTTAACGATAAAACATTATTCGGAGATAATAAATCGCAATTCTATTCTACACAGTGAAAAATCCTACTGGGATTTCTTCCTTCAGGGTGTTATATGATTCAATTTTTGCCTTAAAAGAATTTATTCCTCCGACGAATTGCCAGTTCTTTACGGCCATCTCTCTTTCTCGTATGTAGATCCTTGCTACCTTATTCTAAAATCCGATGGGACTTTTAAAGGGTATAGGCGCCAACTTCCTTAAATTATTGGCAGAAAGTAACTCCGTCCGCATGTTCGAGAGAGAGCGCCTGTTTTTCATGGACCGGAGATGTTACACTATAAAATTTTGCATTCTAAATTGGATCCGACACCTGTCTCACCCAGAATCCTCGTCATCTCTACTTTCTCTATTTTTTTCCACGTAGAAATGAACACCATGCAACATAATATAAAATGTGAAATTCATTTAATTCTGACAAGTAATCGATAAATTACGTCAAATTTTAACGAATCCCACATTTTCAAAAAGTCGTAGACCTATACCCGATCCTGTGCTACTGGTCGTCCGTAATGGCTGTATGAAAACCATGTCGATATCAAAAGTCTTGTCTCGGAATTATTAATGAGTAGCAACCTTCGCTACATTGCGTGTGCAAAAGTACTTTATTCAATTTTAACGTAATATTGCTTTGAAATAAAACATTGTTATGAAGGTGGAACATAATTTTTCATTAAACATTTTACGCCAATGATAATGGAAATTAAAGAATGGGACTTTGGAAAAGAAAAAAAATTGAAAGCTTTTACGAGCTCTCCGTTTGGTTATCTTGAATACCATTTAGTTGTGCATCTTCGTAATGGTACGGAGAGCAAGTTGCGAATCAGCAGTTCACGATGCAGTTAAGCAAGTTTTTTCGCACTCTCCAGTACTGTGCGTCTACATCTGTTTATGTGCGTGTGTGTATAAGTCGGTGAATAATAACACAAACATTACTTATGTACAAAATGCCACTTAGATTTAATAAAAAAAAAAACAATGTACTATTTATTTAAGGACAGCTTTGGAAAACGGACGTAGGTATATTCTCATTTTTAAATAGAACTATAAATGATTAGAATGACCTACCTGCAGCGGTCTTTGAGGGCTGTCCTTCCTTAAGGAGATTAAAGAATAACTTAAAAAGTTGTGTATAAAATGTAAATTAAAATTAAGATGACATTTATTTCTTAAGGTGACATGTATTTATTTAGCCTGGCGAGTTACTTTCTTGGTTTGAATTGTAAGTTTAGTTTAAATATAGTTCCGTTTATAAGTATGAATAAGGGTGTAATTTTATTGTTTGTCTTATTTGAACTGTTGTATCATTGAAGTATGGCGAGTCAGGAAAGTTATGGGTTTTACAATGCAGTGAATAGTTTCGATCAGTGATAATTTATAGTGTTAATGAGATGTGTTCTAAAGTGTCAGTGAAATGTGTCATAGTGCCAGTACAGTGAGTGAGATGAAAGTAAAGTGAAAGATTATTATCAGTACCAATGTGTAGCTTATATAGGGCCTATATATACTGTATGTAGGTTGTAATGTAAAATTAGGATATTTTATTTATTATTGTATTGTGTACTCTAATTGTATTGTGTTATCTAATTGTATTGTGTATTGTATAATTGTATTTTGTATTGTTTATATTGTATGTACCACTGTCACCGGGTGCTTGCCCACATGCTGTGTAGGCCTAAATAAATACATACATATGAAATTCAAATAATTTTACCAGGAGTACACAAAATTGAATGTACTGTTAAGTAGTCACCACATTTGTCCATATATGCAATGAGAAAACCAATCGACCTTAGATTAAGACACGTTTACTGAAGTATATTAAAGAATATTAAATATATATGCACTGCAAACACACGTTCTCACAGACGCTCGGAAGCCCCACATCACATATAGATTGCTGATTCCTATGTTAAAATCGGTTGCACTTTGAAAAGAACAACCGACTGGATCGTCACCCGTCCGCCGTAAACGAACACGAGATGGCAGTACAGTCGCTAATGCAATTCAAATGGGAATTATGACGTGACTCCTTATGTAACAACTAGATGGCAGCACAGTAAACCTGACAAAATTGTTACCGTCAAAGCCTATAACGCAGATCAATCTGGGTATATATAATCTAGGCTGAAACTATGTATGACATTATGTTGAAATACGCAATAAATGTAACGATTTTAATTTTAAAAACAGATTCGAATTTCTTCCTACAACAGCTTTTGTCAATATTATATACTTGTCGTAGTGACATAAAAGAAATGGAAGTTTTAAAAATGTCGAACTCAATAAAATTTCAGGCGCCACATAAAACATTTAGTGGCCGAACGCTCTTGCTCTTGTACGAATACAGCAAACTGCAGCGAGAACTAGGGCTAGGGCTATGGTGATGATGACAATAACATGTGAATAAACGATGGTGAAATAAATTCGAAGTCCAACTCCGAAAGTTACCCAGCAATTCAACTTCAATTGGTTGAGGGGAACCTCGAACAAAAACTCAACCTGGTAACTAGTCCCAACCATTATTTGAACCCGGGCTCGCTCGTTTCACAGTCAGACATGCTACAAAGCGGTGGGCCTTTGATGATGACCATATATATATATATATATATATATATATATATATATATATATATATATATAGAGTGAAAGCTCTGTATTTGGACATCCTCTGTATGTTAGACACGTCATTATATTGGACATATTTTCTTGGAACAGGAAGAATTTCTATGCTTCTACATGTCCTATACTTCCTCTATGTTGGATATCCCTCATCCTGGAAGCTGGACACTTCTTATAGTTCCAACTTGGACGATTCTCTTGTTCTGTTGTGTGTTTCTGCTACCTGTTTAGAGTTGAGTTTCATTGAATATTTGTGTTTTACAAGGACAATTAGCATAGTGGAATAAAAAGGAGTTTTCTCTGTACAGTAGAGCAACTGTGAACCTCTTTCTATATTCCTGAAATTACCCACTTTGTATTTTTTGTAATTCTACTGTGACGAAATTTGAGTATGAAGTGAAAGGGCATTATTTTTCACAAGCAGCTAATGCGGGCTGTGATTAATGTTGCAGAGAATTGCAATAATGCCGTGCCGTTTTAGTTTCGGCACTCTGTGTTTCTTTCTTTCTTTTCTTTTTTCTTCCTTATTTATGTCATTTTTCTTGTTGTTAGTTATCCTTACTTCTCATAGATGGCATTCTATTCCGCCATTTTAGGTCTCTTTCTTCCTTTTATAGATAGCTTGTTTTCTTTCCGCTATTCATGGTCTCTCACTTCTCACGTATAAGGAGCGAATTTAAGTTATCACGTGACATGGGTTTTAGATTTTCATTGGCCCTATTCACATTAATTATTAATTAGCGTCTGTTCTCCTGAGAGGGACGCTTGACGCGGTGCAGTCTGGGGTCGACGCTCGAAGAGTGTGGTTGTGTGACAGCCGTGGAGAGTTGAAGGATTTTGGTTTAGCGACTATCTGTGATGGGATCACGGATAACACAGTCCGGGCAGGGACGTGTACTGCTGTAGTCGGGGTTCGATCGGGGATAGTGTCTCACTACATGTAGAAGCGTGGCCGAGCTGTAGTGTGGTGTGCTGTGTGATAACGGAGGCACGAGAGTTGAAGAGAGACCATTGTTGTTTGGTTTCGAGACTGGCCTACCAGGGATCATAACAGGTTTTTCTACATCAGTAATTATATGTTTCTTTTGATTAATAGAAGTATATTTGATTTCATACAGAGTATTAGGTAATTCAGGAATAAGCTGGCATTCGTCAAGTGTATATTTTACAGTGGTTGTGTTTGGTTTCGTATTAGTGCTTTCTGCCACATCCGACAAGTTTGGACTTGTCTAGCAAGTTACTTATACTTATAATCTGTGGGTATAGATGGTGTTACTATTGTGTGTAATGGTGAATGCCAGTTGAGTGACGATTAGTGGCAAGCCAGTTTCGATGCATTGGTGGAGTTATAGGTGGCTGTATTTCTACTGCATCCTTTTTGTTCATTCTCCAATTAACGGAAGTACTAATTAATAAATGTAAACGGATAGTTGATTATTTATGCTGAGTGTTTTCTTTTGTACCACCTCACCCACGAGACAATCGACCCTATCATACGATTGACGGCAGGGCAAAACTTTATCGTTTAAGTATTATTTACTTATTATTTATACCAACTATTCAAATTAAACAGAGGCCCACCGTTGCAATGCAACAGAATTTGCAAGAGCTATAACCATTCTTGACGTAATAAGGTGGATTCAAAGGACATGGAAAGATGTATATCGCAAGACACAATACAACCACAGAGACAGAAGTAGGAAATGTCATTGAAAATATTGCAGAAACAGAAGAACGACCTGTCATTGAGGATCTCACTAAGCGAGGAAATGGAACGTCTCCCCGAAGTCATTCGCAGCTAGCCATTCGATCTCAGATGGATTTAAGTACACATGGTCAAAACTAATTTTTGCATAAGGCCATACTTCGTAAACAACATCGTGAATAGCCTTTTCAAAATCTACTACCACAGTGGTAGGCTCCAAAGACAAATTATGTTTACTACAAAAGTCTGTGTTTGCCAGAAAGCACTTCTCGTAGATATTTCTTACTTTATTTGTAGTAGACGAAACACTAAAGGGATGTAGTATCCATTAAAATGACCATGACCGATACATGCAATACAGAAACGCAGAATTGCCCTAACACTAATAACCACACATGGCCATCCTTCGCAGGGTTCCCAATAGTCGGTGCATGAATTGGTTTACTCCGTGAACATTTCACTCAGTCGTGTATACGAGTAGTCGATTTTATTTTTTTTGTTTTATTTGGTTATTTTACGACGCTGTATCAACATATTTGTTATTTAGCGTCTGAATGATATGAAGGTGATAATGCCGGTAAAATGAGTCCGGGGTCCAGCACAGAAAGTTACCCAGCATTTGCTCGTATTGGGTTGAGGGACAACCCCGGAAAAAACCTCAAGCAGGTAACTTGCCCCGACCAGGATTCGAACCCGGGCCACTTGGTTTCGCGGCCAGACGCGCTGACCGTTACTCCACAGGTGTAGACTCGAGTAGTCGATGAATGAGAATTGGAATTTAAAATATATTTAAGCAGGGGACGAGACGGGTTGCATGGATGAATATATAATAGGATGCGAAACTGCGGTCAGCACCATCTGACGGAAGGGGGTTCAAATAAGTTGAACAGCGCCCGACGTCGTGAGTGGTGAACATCAGAACTACGTGTTGGGTAGATTACCCAGACTTCTCTATTTATTAGAGACGAATATACGATGCTCGAGAAGACAAGATGGCAGCCAGAAACTTGCTAATGAATGGGCATAAAGTGATACTATATAAGTGTGTGTATAATCAGTGTATGTTAAACTGTGATCTTTATGGACCTTATAAAAATAGTGTTGTTGAATGTATTGTAAAGTAACAGTAATATAATAAATTGAACTAAGTAGTTTTTGCAGACTTTTCCATTGCACTGTACACTAAATACCCAAAGAATACAATCCCAATCATATAATCTTTTGCTTTATTTTTTGTCTCTGGTTATATTTTTAATTGAGTAGTGTAAAATAGATCGTCTCTTTTATCTTCCTGTCGACTCCGGTAAGAATTTTCAATGGAAGATGGTGTGAGAAATAAAAATGTAAATGGTTTGATCCATCAACAAGTATAATAAATTTTTTCATTAAATTGAATCAGCACTATATTAGGATTATTTATTATCCCAATGAGTTAGTGATTAATTCCATCACGACATTATATTTTATGAAATAAATTATTAACAAATTTACATAAAGAATTCAAAACATTGCTTGGAACAAGAAATATTTATAAAGGAGCTTCGTTTATCTTTATTTCTTTATTTTCAATAATTTTTTATTTTAAATTGGGTTAGTTGAGAATATCGAGGGCGGGAGGGAAGGAATATTCTCTGCACAGTTTAACATTTTCGTCACCAGGTGCGCTGCTAAATGCATGGAGTAGTTAGTTTTTGTTTTCGCTACTTGGCGCGCTGCTAGATGTAATAAGTTCTCCTCCGTCCAACAGATGTCAGCAAGATCAGTTTCTACATTACCGCCTATAACATGTGTTATGGGAAACTCAGTAAGTTTCGCATCCTATATATTTATCCATGCGGGTTGTTTATTTACAGACTGGGGACGAGAGGCGCTTCGCCGCTTACCTGGAAAGCTGACATCCATCTAAAGATCTGTCTTCACGAATAACATCATCAAACGTTTTTCCAAGCAATAAAGAATGACTTCTGAACCTTCTGAACCATGAGTGAAATAAACCTGAAGAACTACTAATCCAAAACGAACGAGCAGTTATATTACATCCGATCCTTTCTTGTGGCTCGATAAGGGTCACGTAGCAGCTATTAAAAGAGGAATGAATCTTCTTACAAGGCACGTGCGCGGCAGCCATTCTGCAAGCACCACGTAATTTCAGCTTAATAAATTAAATAAATGGCGACATGCAAATGGAAGAACATTTCTCGTTTTACTTGTATTTCACTGTAATTTATAACATTCGTATTTCACGTAAATTGTTTTGAATGAAAATTGTGATCCAAGACTTTTATTTCAAATCTTTGTGTTCGAAAATTCATGAACTTCCAATGTAGTTTCAGTATACTTTTGAGTTGTTTCGGCATTAGACCTTAAAACTCACTTAATGAAGAACTTACAATGAAGTACCTAATAGGGACTTCTGATCCACATATATTTTTATCGTTTGAAGTTATCATTTTGCGGAAATTATTGTCATAATTCGTACATGAGGAAAATGGATGCTTAATAAGCAAAGACCGTTATCTTAGTCTCACAACATTGGAATGAGTATAATTATCGCACGTTCTCTTTAGTACAAACTCCGCTTACAATATTACAAATAACGCGCAGTTCATGGTCATCTACAGTAGATTCCTTACTCCTAAACAAGTACAGTATATTTCAATTTAGCAATGTTTAAGACATTGTGTATTGCTCTTTGAAATAAAGGTGGCTAAAACAAGTAGCGATGTAATTTATGTAAGACTGGCATCTGTTCTGAAAGAGAGCATTTGCAGTAGCACTGTAATAAAAAAAACATATATAGCATTTGAAATTGATAGAAGGAAGTGAATCTCACGATATAACTTCAAATAGTAATTCAGTGCCGGAGGACAAATTTAGGAGAGATATGTGTGAAATTATGGTGAATTGCAACACTCCTTTCAACAAAGTTAAGTACAAGCACTTAAAAAAATTTGTTGGGAAGTACACTGGTATACAAGGGCAGTACATATGTTATAGAAGTACAGGTATTTTAAGTTAAATTTTACAGCAAACATTATTGTAATATACGTATGCTTAAATATTTTATTCACTGTAGTACCTGTGTTACAATTGTACTGGCATTGTAAAGTAAAATATTATAATTTAAAAAATTTGAAATTCAAACATGATTTTTAATAGTTAGTCTACATTAAAGGCATTATTCACGAAATGTATTTTTGGAGTCAAGGATTCCTAACTTATTATTTTATACTTAGACTATATTATTTATAGGCCCATATATTTTTTCCACTGCGGATATTCCAGGATAATAATCATCCCAGTTATTCGAGAGTATACTGTAGGCCTAGTATCGTCCCATTGTAAAATGCAGGTGTAAACTTCGGAGACTTCTACAAGTACTGGATATAATCTAAGCTAACATAGCTTGCTGTCGAGGTTGCATATATTTTTATTACAATTTTTCTTTGCCCTCTTCCAAAATTAAACTGTAGTCAGTTGAAGTAGTTCTTTTGTTTAATATTGAGGCGCAATTTAATTAGTTATATTTTTTTAAGATTTAAAGCATAATCTTTCGGGACCTGACTAAAGGCAAAAAGCTTTCCCTGGTTTTTACATATAGCAACACAACAGTAATTTTTCATGTTTAGTTGTTTTAACCCATATATGCCCAGAATAATTTTTTGTTTTCAAATTTAATAAAATTGAATTCCTGAGTGCATTAGCATTTATGAACGTAGAATTTTCAGACATTTTTGTTTCGCATTTCTAGTTCCTGAGATATGATGTGTTGCGAAAACGCATCACCGGGCACATAGGGTATCAATTATTACTCACATTTTGTTTTTAATATGGTGAGTTATTAATTAAACAAGACGACATATTTTGACCTAACCTATTCTATTACCATGCACAAAATGTATTTTACATGATCTGAGATGTTATTTCTGAAAATTAAATTCTTGAAAATATTTAACACTGGAATCAACAAGATGAAAAGTTTTCATTTTATCTCATTATTTCTGAAAAAAAAAATAATAAGTTCTTGGAAATATTTAACATTGAAAGCAACAACATGAAAAATTAACATTTTGCATCATTAGAGACATTATTTTTGAAAATTAAATTCTTTGCAAGCAACACCTTGAAAAGTTTATATTATTTACATCGTTAGAAATTCTTGGAAGCATTTATCGTGGAAAGCAACGTCACATTTTAGACATGGTTTAGTTGTCTGAGATTTACAAACAGCACACCTTGTTCTCTTTTGCTGAGTGACTATAATATGGCTCCTTTCACCAAATCGAACACTTGGTGCTACTCTGCTGCTGACAGACTAGGTCTTGACTTCGGTGTTCCATATTGTCTCTGATAGCCCATTGCGATACTTCTACGAAATGACAGAAGATCCATGTCTTCCATATGACTGACTATAGAGAAGCGATGTGTTTTGCACACTGACACCTAACCCCCACAAAAAAAGACCACCATCACATTTTGGGACGTATATTTTTTTCGATAGGTACTCACATTTTGATCCATGCGATCAGTTCTACCCATATTTATATTGTAATTTGTGATGGCTGCTGGTTGAGAAATTGCCACATTCTTTTTCTGAGAGCTGGAATTTCTTTGTACGTTACTCACTGGCAGTACACTGTCACAGTTTGACACAAAGTCACAACAGAATTGACATTCCAGCGACATATCAGTAATTCAGAACCTTCATCGTACTGCATATAAAACGAACCGAACCTCTCTGTTTTCTTCATATCAGCCAGATTTGTTAGTGGACACTTCTGTCCCTGTAAGGCCCATGCCTATTTCTGTGAATCTATCTACAACGTTCAGTACATTTCTCTAAATGAGGAAAATGAAAATTATGCATACAGTAGGCAACACTGTGATAGAATAAATCCAGTATTGACGAGGCTATGATACTTTATTTTGGAAGACATGGACTAAAACAATTTATTCTAGGAAAGCCAATTAGGTTTGGCTACAAAGTTCACTTTCTCACATAAGTTCATCTGAATATTGATTAATTTCTTGTGTCACTCCTCTCTTCCCAGTATATTCGATGGCTTGCGACTTTAGTATATCCACTTACAAGAACAATCCCAAGGAATGTTTTGAAATTATTTGTGGAAAAACTAAATTTATCCCTGCCTTTCTGCACCGCATAAGCAAAACTTTGGTTTACAATATCAAGCACAAAATTTTCATGGAAAAATAGCCTAATTGAAAAATATCAATTGGCAATAAGTTCTTTTAATGTTGGGATTCGACTCACAATTTTCAATTTCCTCATTTACTTTTCTTTTCAGTTAACAATAACTTGGTAAATCACTCTTTTTCCATTTTCTTACAATAGTACCTTTATCTCCTGACAGGCTCTGATATTTCACGTATTTCTGCACCTTCTGGCATCTATTCATTCTGTGCCTGATTTTATATTATTATATATTTTTCCATATACTAAGGACCACTATCCCTTCAGTCCCCAGTTGATGATAATTTAGATTATTTATGTTTCCATCGAAGTCCTCGTCAGCACTGTCTTCATCGGTATCATTTCTAGCTTCCGGTGGAGACATGAAAATATCTACAAAATCTGCCTGAATTTTTCGTTCTCTTCCATGATTGTCGTTATTTCATGTACACTCAGATCCCTTGAATATAAAACATGAATAGAATAACTATTTCATGCGAAAAATTGAATTACATGTGTAAATATACACAATTATTTCACTAATCTCAGAAAACGCAACACCAACATTCAGGCCCACATTACAGAAGTAATGTTTCATGAAATATCCAGCTACTTTTACAAGAAGTGTCCTAAGAGTCTTTAGATTGTAATATATACAAGAAAAGGTATAATAATATTATAAAAATAAGCAAAAATTACATTCCTTTATGACAAACTGCAGATATTTCAACATTTGTAATAATCACTTCTTTCCTTCTCAAGTATTGCGCCATCAATGAATCAGTTACCAAATGTTTTCAATAAACCAGGTCTACCAACATCAGTATAATAGATAATAAGTGCCATAAACTTAAAAAAATACTAAAAACCATATTTCACACACGTTTAATAGCAAAGAAGTAAAATGTTGCGAAAACGCATCACCGGGATAATATGGGGACTATTTAATATACTAACACGCTACATAAATCCTCAATGTTTATATACTGGAAAACAAATGCACACGCAAAGCGCAACCCTCAAAGTACACGCGCGCTATCTGTTGGTGGTAGGTCTGGATATCCCTATACCAGGCCTGCACAAACAGCGCTCAACGAGCGCGCGCGCTCCTTCGGAGCGGGAAAGCGGTGTTTACCGCTCGCCGAAACGGAGAGGAAGATACGTCAGAATGACATAAACTTGCTATAGGTAGAGGAAAGGGAAACGACCACTCAGTTATCTAGTGGAGTGCAGTGTGTAGGCCTATTCACAGTAACTGTTTCACGTTGCTTACCTACTGCTACAATACAGTATGGAAGAATCTAAAAGACGGAACATAACATTTACGATTTACAGCTCGAACTTATTGATCTTCAACGTGACCTAAGGGCTAAAGATAGTTTGAATAATACTACTAGCCTGGTTGAGTTTTACAAGACTAAACATTAGCAGTAATATACACGACTACACAGGCTGGCTCAACATTTATATGTGTGAGAAACTGTTTTCTATAATCAACTTTAAATAAAGGCAGACATCGAACATCTGTAACTGATGTTTCATTACGATCAGTAGGCTACTGTTCCTTTCAGCTGCCAACAGCGTAAAATCTCGTTTTGATGTACTGATAAATAAAAATATAACAAAATGATATTGTACATCTAAGTAGCTATAGAATTTCTATTACTTCTGTAAAATAAATATTACTTTATTAATTAATAATAGTCCAAGATAGTTTTGCAAACACTGAACGGGAATTCATTTCATAAGAACTCGTAATAGTAGGGTCTACTTCCTTTTGTGTTTATTTTGTACGAGATCACCCCTTCTTCCAGTCCACCCTTATACAGATCGCAGCTAATATCTGCATTCCGCTCATGAGCTGTGAGCTGGCTCGGAGAGCGCAAACCTTGTATAGGCCTGCCCTATACGAAGCATTGAGTTAAACTCTCGGTTAGGTTTAAATTTGGTTTAACTCAATTTTCAGATTAACCGTATTTATAATACTGGGCCTTAGGATTACATGCTTACGTCTATACATTGGTGGTGAAGAAGCGTACCTGCTCTGACGGTGACGTCTCTGCTGACGATGACACCGACGCTATTGGACACGACGCAACGGTAGACCGCCCAGTGAACGTCCTGGCGAAACACTTCCGCCTCGAATGGCGGGAAATAGATGGAGCCGTTGTTGAGCACCACGCGAACAGCCGGGATGGAAGATACGTGGAGATTATCGGCGCCGTGCCACTCCACGAGAGGTGCAGGGTTTCCCCGGGCCGAACAATCCACACGACCCCCGCTGGAGTTCGTGAACTCAACTTTAGATGGGGGCTCGCTCAGAAACATGGGTCCTTGAGTGTCGTACAGCGATCCAGCTAGCACTTCCAGACCTGCAACAAACAAGTTCATTTTTAACCAAGACAAATAATACACACAGGTCTTTGACTAAATAAGCACCTTAAACGTACCCCTCGTAATCTTCGGTCAGTGTTGCTCTGCTTGTAGTAAGGTAGGTGTCCCTGATATGGCCATGCTAAGGTCTGAGAATTTTTTTCTAGCCGCCATTTTGAAAAAACCATTTTTTTCTTACTCCTTCTCAGTCTAATGGACTTTCTTAAAACAATTTCCTTTTCACATAAAAATAGCTTTAATTTTCCAACAAGTTCCAAATTGCAAAAGTCTACCTAGTGGCCATATCAGGAACATGTGCACATGATATGGCCACCCTTGTTCCATGTTCTACAAATCGTGATTGGTTTCAGTTTGATAGAGCAGTTGTGTTAAAATTAAATAACTTTGGTGTAAAATGAATAAAAATGACACTTAATAATCTTTTTTATAATTCAAAGGTCTAGTCAAAACAGGTTTTTCCATGCAAATTAAGTTGTTTTTCTTAAAATACAAAATTGTTGGTAATCCCAGCTATAAAGCATGTAAATTTGTCAGGTGAAAAAAAAAAAGTGAAATGAACTTGATATGGCCATGGTGCATTTGATATGGCCATATCAGGAGCAGGTAAGCTTTCACGAAAATCGTTTGATTGTGAACAACACGTAAAAGATACGCCATCAACTACAACACCAATCAACAGAACATTAAAAACTGAATGGAGTACGATGGTTTTCATGAAACAAGTCTTTGAAAAACATGCATAAAACAAAGGAGACTTACTAGAGAAAAATAAGAAGAGGTCACATGAAAACCGCAAAACAGGCAACTGACGCCATATTGCTCAACCTGACTGGATGGAAAACAAATCAAGTGACATACCAGGATGCCCTTTCACTGGGTGCTGCTGCAATTTAGCGGAATTTTTTGTTAACTAACTCACAATAGGGGGTGGCCATATCAGGAACGTGGCCATAACAGGAGCACCCACCTTAGATTCGTACTCATACAGAAAACGAACCCACCACAATCTAATGCGATCTGCAGATAATTCACCTGTACGTAAATATTTCAGTAGTACAAATTTTAGGTGCAAAATTTTGGTCCAAAAGTTCAAAAATAGTATCTTAATTTAAATGGGAAATATTCGAAAAAAAGTACAAATTTCTAATGTAAATATTCATTACAAACCGTACCAACACGAATTACATTACACATAAGGACACAAAATTCCTTGAATAAGGTTAAGTTTCAACCTCTTTGGTGAAAACGTCAGCTGACTGACTTACGTTTGGGATTCGGCCAATATAGCAGATTATATTGTATTGTATTACATTTTATTTATTTACATTCCATGGTATTCGTACATTGCTTCACAGCTAGCATATGGAACATGTAAAACGCAAAAGAAAAAAAAACTTAATAGTACTATAAAGTCCTAATTATAGTCACAGTCTAGTTGAGATACATACAGAAGAGTTTTACAATGTAGTCTACTAGTAGAACACAAAATTTTAGTTTCAGTACTTAATATTGGTATTAAATTGTAATAAAACTAACATAATTCAATTTAAATCCTGTCCAAATCCAACCTCGCAAATTTCTAGTGCAATAATTAACAATAGACCCCTATTAGAAACAACAACAACCAAATTTCTTGCCTTAAAATCGGTAATGCGTTAAATTGAAAAAACCATATTAAAGAAATTACCCCCAAACTAAATTCAGCATGTTTTGCTATTAGATCTATGCAAAAGATAGTAAATATCAAGACCTTAAAACAAGATTTTGCATACTTCCACTCGCTAATGAGCTTTGGAATAATATTCTGGGGAAATTCTACTCATAATAACTGTATATTCCTATTACAAAAAAAAAAAAGTAATTAGAATTATAGTAGGTGCTAAATCTAGGGAATCGTGTAGGACTATTTTCAAAAAACTACAAATAATACCCATGGCTTGTCAGTATATCTTTTCATTAATAATCTTCCTCCTATGTAATCGTGAAAACTTTGTAACTAATTCAACAGTTCATAGCATAAATAGTCAAAAAATGACTTTCATACTCTATCGGCAAGTCTATCATGCTATCAAGAAGGAGTGCGTTATATGGTAGTAAAAATTTTTAATAGCCTCCCTATGGATATAAAAAATGAAACTCAAAACATAAGATTATTTAGGGCCAAATTAAAGAAGTATCTAATTTCTCACGCCATCTATTCTGTAGGTGAATTCTTGACATTCAATAACGCTTCATGAAATTAATAATAAAACTTTGTGTTGTACTAGTAGACTATATTGTAAATCTCGTCTGTATATATTTCATATAGGCCTAGACTGTCACTATAAACTAAGACTGTACAATAGTAATAAGTTTTTTTTACTTGTTCCATATTCTAGCTGTAAAGCAATGTATGAATAACATGGAATGTTAATAAATATAATACAACACAATACAATATAACACAGATATATTCATGAAGCGTTGTAGAATGTCATGATTCACCTACAGATCAGAAGGCGTGAGAAATTAGGGACTTTAATTTGGCCCTAAATAATCTTATATTTTGAGTTTCATTTTTTATATCCATAGGTAGGCTATGAAACAGTTTTACTGTCATATAACGCAATCCTATTTGATAGCATGATATATTTGCGGATGGAGTATAGAAGTAAATTTTGACGCGTATTTATGCTATGAACTGTTGAATTAATTACAAAGTTTTCACGATTACATACGAGGAAGAGTGACAAGTCACGGGTATTATTAGTAGGTTTTTGAAAATAGTCCTATACGATTCCCTAGATTTGCCACCTACTACTATTCTAATTACTCTTCTTTTGTAGTAGGCTTATGGCGAAGTGCATCAACATTGATTAAAAACGCAGTAATCATAGATTACGAAACGATGGTTAAACAGTAGCCGTGGTTAAAATGTAATTTATGTGCACCATTCATAATCACCGATTACTAAAACTTGGCTACCTGACACCTCATTTAACCAGAGTAAAGTCTATGATGGTACATTGTTTCTACAAAATGACTAAAGGAAAGCATCCATACCGCTGCAAAGATAATAGTCAACGTCTAAAAACGACTGCGGTCACTATGTTCTACATCGAAATGAACGTATCCTACATTTTCGCGTTGCATTTGGGCGCTGTTATATTTGTGAGTTCCATTTCTTTGTTTTTCAGTACTTTTAGGTTAAAATCGTACAAAATGGAAAATTGAATCCAAAAATGATTATATCCCAATGTTAGGTTGAAGTATCGATAGACTTAATTACTAGATTTAAATGTAGGCCTATTATATAAAAAGATGGAATATCCATAAAGGAAAAGGATGCAGAAAATTGTTAGGAATGTGTGTACGATCTTGGACTACACCAGGGAATTGTGCATTATCCTAAGATCCATCCATAACCTCTCTTTGTTCAGGCAGTGACATAGAGAAAGAGATACTGGTATTCGAGCATTCCCTCTTAAAATACAGAAAATAATAGTTACATAGAATCGTAATATAAGCAGCCGATCCGTTGGAGAAATATGATTGTTCTTGTGTTATTTCAATTGATCCATTTGTAGATTTTCATAAACGAAATCCCTCCTGAAATTTTCTGTCACCTAATTGCTCGCAAGAATTCTCTCTTTCCACTAAAGAACCTTCACGCTCACGCTCTATCCAAGTAATTCAAGTACTGCACAATAATAATCGTCTTCGAAATAATCACCTGTGGTTATGGCCGCCATTTTGCTTTACTTGCTCTCCTTTAACCGCTCATATTTGGCCGGTTAGAGATTACTTTGGTTAACTTCCTATTTAAGTCGTAACCGAGGTCGATCCACCGTAAAAATGCTTAATCGGGGATTAGGTCACAATTTTAACTGATGGTTACACTAACCGACGTTGATGCACGTGGGCATTAGACTGTTACCACAGTGTAGTACATACAGTCACGAAGCTTGAATTTTGAGGGTGCTAGGAACAATAGACTACGCCGGTACTATTTCGCATTGTCTGTAATGAGGCGATAGTAGCGATTCTAGTGGTTAGCAACTATCTGTGGATGAATACTTACTACGTACTGAGCTTCGTGATTGTATATACTAGAATGTGCTCTTACTATCTGTGGAATTTGCCCAGAATATTATTCCAAAACTCATTACCGAGTGGAACTGTGCAACGATGATATTGACAAGGAAAGGAAAGAATTAATCTTTCGTCAAAAAGGAATAAGCTCAAATTCCTTTTCTTCCACTTCAATAACTTTCACCTAAACATTGGTGTGATGAAGCACTAAATAATTTGTGGACATTTTACCTAACGGGAGTTCATTGAGGTGCAAACTAATTTGAAAGCTTTTGCCAAACATGACTGCACTGAAGTGAAAGTAATGTGACACTACAGTAAAAACAGCAAATTCTAATAAAAACATTCAGAAAGCGGGAGATTTGTCCGATTATAAAAAATAAACAGTAGAATAGTAGAAAAGTGCATGAATGACACTTGTCAGGCCGCGCATGTTCGGTTTTTCTTGCTTAATTTTTATATGAATAAAATGCATCTAAGAAATCAAAGAAAGGGGAAAAGTACAAAAAGGTGGTGTCATAGACAAAAAAAGTAATAAAATGTGCTACCATTGAGAAAGGTGTAAAAAGGTGCAACCCAAACACAGTTAGGAGTATTTATTATGTGTTTACTTTTCAAGACAGGACAATTTGGATATTTTAGTAGTAAAAAAATAAGATGCAGCACATAAACTTCCTAGCTCTAGTGATTATACAGAGACATTATTTTATTTTTACTAACATTTTTAATATTAACCTGGCTATACCTTTGGATCAAGATTGAGAACCGCAAAAACCGTTCGCTATCCACTTCCACGACTGGATTTTGATGATACTGGCGTAAAATACAAACATATCACTTTACTCGGTATAGGAGGGAAGAAAAGTAGTTCATCCATTTAAGTAAACTAGGAAATATCACGCTTTTGACTTTGAAAATTTTCATTAGGTTTTTGTTTAATCAAAATGCAGTACTGTATTAACAATGAGTGGTTTTACTCACGAACTGAGTTATCCATGCGAACGTATTCATTATGCAGTGTATATTATACTGTCTACAGCACATTAGCGTACACTATAGAGAATGAAGTTAAATTGAAAAATAATCATAATATGGATATTTAAACACAGTTTTGAAAATGGTGGCCGTTCATTTCGATACAGGCTTCAGTTATAATGTAAATATTATCGCACTATAGAGTACTGTACGTAATTCAAATTACCAGTTTCGTACTTCGTACCAGTAACTCATGTTGAAATAATTCTGTACCTACTCTATAAAAGAGTACCTACCTTACGTACTGTAAATTCAATCTTCATTTCTGGCCGATCCGAAAAGATAAAATTACTCAGACATGCTATCTACTGTCCGTCCAAGTAGTTATATCACAGTGTCGTAGAAAGGGAGGAAATCACGTGACAGTTAATTACTTAACGAGGCCCTTTTATTTAAGTTATTTTAAACAATTGTATGGGTATAATATTACGTAGACGTCCAATTCCTAACAGAAATTAATGTTTTCAGAAAGGAGCTAAGACAGCCCAGCCACTAGCCTTTACAGAAAGGCGAATAGAAGCAGGTGGGGGAAACCAGGATGCGACGTAGGAAAATGGACGACAGTACCTGTGCGAAAATGATTCAATATTGAAAGCTCTTTCATCACTGGAAAACGCGAACATATTTTTGGAACGTACTATTTACTTTGAACGTAAAGCTACTCTGTCTGTAATATGCGTTCTTGGTTCTGTGTGGAGAATGGTTGAACTTCATTAGTAGAAGGGGTGGGAGTGAAGTACATTCAAAAACTCAGGTACAATAAAAATTGAAGTAAAAATAAAATGATATCCCTGTATAATATAGTAGGTGATATCTGAATAAAGACAGGACAAGAAAGGCTACTTTAGAGACTTCGTATGGACATGATTTCGAATCCCGTTTGAACTAACTAGTTGATTGAGATTTTTATGAGGTTTTTCCTCTAATAATAAGATATGTCAAGTAATGCATGACGAAATCTTCTTCCCTCACCGCCAAAATACCATACCGCTATCATAAATTCCACTAATGCTACATAAATACGCAGTTTATACAGCGTCGTTAAATGACCGATTAAAAATAGCCTATAGAAGATGTCATTTATAAAGTAGATGGGAAGCAGGGACAGTTATATCACGTTAGGATTGAATTTCAACAAAACGAATCTCTGTGATAAAGCCACACCCAGTGTGTGGTACGCAGCACGTCTTGAAGTCCATACACGCAGGTATGCCGTGTGGTTCTGCAGTTATTCAATTTTTAATTAAAATCAATTATCGGGAAATGGTTTTGAAATTGTAACATGCAGTGAATGAACGGAATTTGAGTACCGTTTATTTTAAATATTTAGTGAATTATGAGGAAATCGGCTCGCTCCATAAAAACTTTGCATTTTATTACACCGTGAACTGAGCGCACAATAATTATAAGAGCCAAAGTGTGCCTTCAGGACATTCGAGCGATCGAGTGTGTATTTCTGACACCCAAGAGAATTTTATGCAGTGACTACGTGATGTTTGATTACACACCTGAACACGCAAGAATGTCGAATGCACTGGTTAAAAATCAGTATGTAACGCGTTCGGATAGTAATTCATGTTACTCGTGTGCGATTAGCGCATAGAAGTTAATACTTTATCTCTCTTCGAAATGGAGAGTGCTTCTTCTGATCGGTGCTGATCGGCACTTCTAGGTCACTATAGATCAGCGGTTGCCAAATACCACGAAATTGTGACGTAATAGAAATGCAACCCGCACACCACTATCGCAGGGAGAGGGGTGGAGTGGGTATCTCCTCAGGTAATGCAGTGAATGACAGTGCAGAGACGGACTGTGACCAAAAAACGAAAGAAATATAATATTCTTCTACTTATTAACTATACACACTTTTTTTCCATGTTAAATTCTTATTCTCCTTGTTGTTATTTTTGTTTTATTAATAAAATAAAATAAATACATTTTCTTATTTACCATAAACAGAACGTGTACTTTACATCAGCAGATATTTGAAATTAGAAAAACGTACCAGGCTGGTCACGAAGTTGTAAATTACACTACATACATAAAAAACGTGGAAGCATTTTACCCCGATTAAGACATAGAAACCAGTACTTTTCATTGTTTATTTATTAATGAAATATTCAAATTACACTACATACGTCGAAAAAGTCGACATATTTTACATCGATTAAGACATAGAAGCCGATACTTTTCATTGTTTATGTATTAATGAAAAATTCAAATTACACTACATACGTCGAAAAAAGTCGAAGTATTTTACCCCGATTAAGATAGAAGCCAGTACTTTTTATTGTTTATTTATTAATGAAATATTCAAATTACACTACATACGTCGAAAAAAAAAGTCGAAGTATTTTATTCCGATTAAGACATAGAAGCCAGTACTTTTCATTGTTTATTTATTAATGAAATATTCAAATTACACTACATACGTCGAAAAAAGTCGAAGTATTTTACCCCGATTAAGATAGAAGCCAGTACTTTTTATTGTTTATTTATTAATGAAATATTCAAATTACACTACATACGTCGAAAAAAAAAGTCGAAGTATTTTATTCCGATTAAGACATAGAAGCCAGTACTTTTCATTGTTTATTTATTAATGAAATATTCAAATTACACTACATACGTCGAAAAAAGTCGAAGTATTTTACCCCGATTAAGATAGAAGCCAGTACTTTTTATTGTTTATTTATTAATGAAATATTCAAATTACACTACATACGTTGAAAAAAATGTCGAAGTATTTTACACCGATTAAGACATAGAAGCCGATACTGTTTAGTGTTCGTTTATTAATGAAATATTGAAGTTACAGGTAAGGGCGTGGTAGTCTTCATAACGAGGAGAATAATGACAACGTGCATTGTTCTTTTAGGCCGGGTGCACACAGAATCAGACGCGGCGCGGCGCGACGCGACATTTTGTCTCGTGGTACTTGTCTCCCATTGATTTCTTATGGTGCGATGCACACAGAATCAGACGCGGCGCGACGGTCGCGAGGAGACACAAGGAGACACGAAGAGACAACATCGAATGACTGCTAGAAGTTCGTCGCGAGGAGACCGTCTGATAGCTGCAGTGTACTGTGCATGCGTTAGTAGTGGCTATGATTGCACGCTTTCATTATCTACAAAAAATACTATTGTTGTGTAGTGCACATTATTCATAATGGAGCTCGATGCGGATAAATTAGTTGATTTAGTACAGGAAAGATAAGTTCTGTACAATTTTTGAAACAATATCACGACAATAATGTGGTTTCTAAAAATATGTGAAAAATTGCAAATGAGATGAAAGCACCAGGTGAATAATAATTTATAATAATAACACTGCGTAACAAATGTTAAATTTTTTTTTTTGCGCTAGGCATGTGATATACGTTTTCTATATAATTTGAGCCTCCGGAATACGAATATGACAATAAAAACAGTTGTTGGTTACGGTTTTTGAGAAATTTTGGAATTTATATCTATTCAAAATATTGTTTTATATAATGACAATAAGGCTAAATATTCATTGTTCAGAAGATTACAGCTTTCTTTTTCTGCATTTTCTTTTACACTGGGCATCAGGTACATCACGAGCTAAAGTCCAACAATAGTCTGCTAGCATACTGGTACTCCATTGTCCTTGGTATCTTTTTTCCACAGTTGAAATTTCTTGATAGAAGCGCTCATCATGCTCATCACTGAAATCGCACAATTCTCGGAAAAAAAAAAAAAGTCAAGATGTGAGTGAAGGAAGTGAATTTTCAGGGAAATTTTACAACCCCTAGTTCAATACGCCAACAGTACATTTTTCACTAGTTCTTCATAGTTCTCACTTCTACAGTTATCCAGAAAATTAATTCAACCTCCTTGAATGCAATTCAGACGGCTGTCTCTTTTCCTTCCAGCAAAGATTCGAAGTGATTGTCCATTATTTCTCTAATTTGTGGTCCATTGAGAACTCCCCCCTTTAGTTTTGAATCACTAATAGCAGGAAATGTTAAGGAATGCGCGCTGGTCCGAGTCCTCATGAGGGAAGAAATTTTCTCATGAAATTTCGGCCAGTTTATGGGACCGGTGCCCACCTAGCATCGTAATGCACTTGGGGAGCTACGATAGGTAGCGAAAGCCGGTTGCGAAAGCCAGATATAACGACTGGGGAGATCATCGTACTAACCACACCATACCTCCATTCTAGTTGGATGATCGTCCACCTTTGTTTTGGCATGTGGACGTGAGGCCAGCAGCCGGCTGGTCGGTCTGGGTTCTTCACGGGGTGTAGCGCCACGGATTATTAATAGCAGGAAATTTTCCTGGATATTTTAAAATGCTTCAGTTTTATAATTTATCCCTTTAACAAAATTCTTCATTAACCCTAACTTATTGTGTAAAAGGGGTAAAATTACTTCGCTTTGAGGTACAAGGGGTTGATGTATAATATTTTTCTTCTTTGGCTCTAGTGATTGTCGTTTTATTTTATAATGCTTATCTCGAGCGCGAGTCCACACCTGTGGAGTAACGGTCAGCGCGTCTAGCCGCGAAACCAGGTGGCACGGGTTCGAATCCCGGTTGGGGCAAGTTACCTGGTTGAGGTTTTTTCCTGGGTTTTCCCTCAACTCAATACGAGAAAATGCTGGGTAACTTTGGGTGCTGGACCCCGGACTCATTTCACCGGCATTATCACCTTCATTTCATTCAGACGCTAAATAACTTAGATGGTGGAAAAGCGTCGTAAAATAACCCAATAAAATAAAATAAAATAAAAATAAAATGTCTGGAGCGCGACTGTCCAATTCGTACAGAAAGCAGCAAAATTTTGTGTAGCCTAATTGCATTCCAAAAAGCAATGCTACAACCTTCAAATCCGCACATATAAACCATTCGTACTTTGAATATTATCATTAAAGCACACTTTAAAGAAATAGCCTACACGTCCTACACAGAATACTAACACCACAGAAATATCCTGGTAAACTGAAGCGTTTTCATACGGCGAACATGTTTCTTCCCCTCCAAATGGAACCGAAAAGGCCAATAAAACAATTTCCGCTTCTAGATGTGGTTTTTTACATGGTGGTATATTGCAAAATATAAACTACAGTAATGTAATTAAGCTCACCGTGAAAGAAATGCACATCTCAAGTAAAATCAGGTAAACTCAAGTGAATTTATGCCGCGAACCTGTTTCACTCCCTCGAAATAGACTCGTAGAAGGGCAATAAAATAATTTTCCTTTCTACAAGTGCTTCTAACATGGTGCCCTACATATACTACATTTGTTTTCACATAATGGGTCTTCACATTTATAAAACAAAATAGTTACACACGAAATACGGTGATTTTTAAATAAGACGCATAGAAAATTAATTATATTGTGCATCTCGAAAACCCGAAGTGATGGAACATTTTGCTTGTTATTTTTTAATTCAGAAGGTCGAAATTATTAATAATTTGTTAGTTTTATGTCTGGCGCAAAATGACTGTTGACTAGTGTAATTTGTAGTTAGCCTAATTCTCTGCTCTAAACTATCACTAATTATTGATTTAATATATTATTTTTCTTTATTGTGAGTCGTGAAGTAGTCATAACATAAAAAATGTTTGTGCAGTACATTTTAATTTTAAGACTCCTTCAATCGTATAGATTTTTAGGAGCTTGTATCCTTAGGAAATAATAAGCAACTACAATAGAATTTTTCATATAGACAGTCCTCTATTATTGACGCCATTTTCTAGCCTAGGCCAGTTTTCCAAACCCACACAGCCACCAAATCAGTTGTCGCGAGCAGACAGTTTTAAGCTGTCGCGAGGCGTTGTAAAGCAAAACGTAGCGTCGCGCCGCGCCGCGTCGCGTCGCGTCTGATTCTGTGTGCACCCGGCCTTATAGTTCATTTAAAATTTTGTCCCGCGCCGTGGCGTCGCGGTCTAAGGCATCCCGCCTAGGACCCGCGTTACGGAATGCCCGCTGGTTCGAGTCCTCATGGAGGAAGAAATTTTCTCATGAAATTTCGGCCAGTGTATGGGACCGGTGCCCACCCAGCATCGTGATGCACTTGGGGAGCTACGATAGGTAGCGAAATCCGGTTGCGAATACCAGCTATAAAGTCACAGCAATAATTGTTGGGCTATTTTTCAAATATTCCCCGCCGGAATTGAGACATTTGTCATTTCATGGGATCAACAGAGAGGTGCTGTCAAACGCTGGTTCCGATCCCAGGTGGATGACTTCTATGACACAAGGATACAACAATTGATCCCATGGTATGACAAATGTCTCAAGTCCAGTGGGGGATATTTTGACAAATAGCGCCACAACGACTGTATCTGTTTCAATAAATCTTTCCATGCAATTGTGCTTCTTTCTGTAAACGGCCATAGGGAAAATCACTTTATGGACGGCCTAGTAATTGCAGTCGAGTGGCCAAAATTTTTATAAGTACTTCTTTTGACATTATTAACATAGTAGAAGGAAAATTTTAACTTTTTTATCTACCCCCATGAGAATGTTTGCTTGTATGTTAGTAAGTAACTAAATATATAAATAAACAAGAACTAAATAAATAAGTAAATAAATAAATAAGCTATACAAACATATACATACGTAAATAAATAAACAAACAAACAAACAAACAAATAAAATCTTTCCAACAGCATCCTTAATATTTCCGCCGTTTTCTTGGCGTTGAATAACATTTACTTCGTCAAAGACAACGGGATGTGAACGTTTTGTAACATGATGCCTACCGGTATGCGAGCGCTTGGATTCTCGTAACAACAGACCACGTTGTACTGTTTTCTGCTTTCTTTAGATTCAAACGCATTCTACTAAATCGACGGAGCAGTGTGGGGTGGTGGTGGTGATGTTGTTGCTGATGATGATGATGATGATGATGATGGTCATGAATATGTCTCAATCCCTAACTAATCTCTAATTTTTGCACTCCCTACAAACATAATTGGATTCCTCTCCTTTCCATTCAATTATCGTTCAATTTAAGTACAATGTTCTTCTATTTAAATTTAGATGTTCGAGTTTGTTTCCTTTACCTTTCATTGCTCTAAATAATTCTGCTTCCAATTTGCCACATTTTCTCCCGTCCCCTTAAGTCCTATCATTTTCCTTTACACTTACCACTTACAGTGTTTCTTGCTTTTATTTTCCGTGATAATCTCTCCGTCTCTTCCACTTCCCTTTTTGATCCACTTTCTACTTTCTTTTCTTCATCCCTTATCCGTTTACTGCTACCATCAATTCGCCAGTTTCACTATCTTGGTCCAATTTTATGAATTAAAAAGCTGCAAAATTGCTTAAAAACTACATTCGAGATATCCATGGAAATATCTATCCCTCAGCATTCTTGTTAATAAAAAAACGGATTTTTGGCATAACATCTGCATGTTTCTGTACCATTCGACGGATTTCGTTCATATTCATTTGTCGTACAAATCATCCAGGAATGTTGCATATATGACGTAATCATGATAATAAAAATAAATTGAGTATAATTAACAAAAATGACACAAAATGTAGAAGTATATAGAAGAGGGTCAGGAGATTTTGTGTCAATCTTCCTCTTACAGAAAAGCATATGGTGAACAACATGGTACAGATTGTATGTTTTCAAAGGTGTTTCTTGTCAAAGGAATCTATTATTATTATTATTATTATTATTATTATTATTATTATTATTATTACGATTATTATTATTAAATTATTTACTATTGTTGTAAGAGATGGAAATGGGAGCAGAAACTTTAAGAAGTACGCGAAAACGCGTCCTTACAAGGGAGTTCGGGGCTGTGAAATACTGAATATGTGAGCTCCAAGCCTGTTGGCCACTCGTGTCTCTCCGGGTTTCGCTGCTCCACTGAAGAGCTCTAGAAAATTTTGAAGGGAAAAAGACGAAAAGTGGACGCAACCTGTTAGCTACCTACCATATACGGGAGGAGGCGTACGAGGAGTTGACTGCAGGGTTGGAAGAACCTGTTAGCTACCACACACGGGGAGAGGGGTGGTATACGTACATACAGCTTGCCCAGGTCAAGTCTGCGAGTGGGGATATCGGGATGGAATGTAGAGGCAAAACACAGTTGCCACATAGGTCACTTAACGCTCAGATTTCAACGTGTGCACATCGTTTAAAATACACTACCGAGCGCACGCATTTTTTTGTTTTTGTCTTCAGATAATGGCAACAGTTACGCTGTCTTCCAGCCTTCCCCCTCATGCAACTTTCTCCACGCTTGACAATCAGAACGCCAAACCTCACTGTCAAGCAGAAGTAGAAGTACAGTCTATTCCAAAGCGTCTTAAATTGTTACCGCTCTATGAACTCAAGCGCAGTAGGAAAACTTTGCTGTCATATGAGACTGTACTGGTCTCCTCTCGTTACCGCCTCCTTTCACTACAGAACTGCCTCCAACTTCCCCTCTCGGCTCGCAGACTTAACTTGGTCGAGCTGTAGATTTGACTGCAGGATCGGAAGAAGAAACTCCGGAAGGTGTAAGTCTGCACATTGAAAGGTACTTGTCCTTTCGCATTGCAAGTGGAGTCGAGGAAACTCGCTCGTGTAACAGCGTGCTGTTCGAAAGCTAATTCAAGATCGCAGGAAGAAATGCCGGGAGTTCTAAGTCAGAGTGCGGAGGGTAATGGAGTGGAGGGTGACCCAGGGAATCAATGAGGGTTTTTTTTTTTCAAATCTTAACATATCCATTTTTGTAAAATGCTACAAATACACGTTTCTGTAATAAACAAAGAATTTTCTTCGGTAAAAAATTATACGAAACGATTGCAAAAAAAAAATAATAATCTTTAGTATTTCACCATAGAACATTATTTTGTTCATTGCAGAGAATTAGAACTATTTCGTGAATAAAATAAAAATATAAATCATGTATCCCTAAAATTGTTAAAAATGTTATTCAGTAATACCAATTGAGAAAAGCGAAATAAAGGTTTAACAATGTTAATTACATGTATTGCGCTTTTCTCTTTTTATTATAACGGAAATGTATTTTCATTATCTGCTGAAATCATAACTTAATTTAAACATTTTACAGTGTAATATAATTACAAATAACCTGGCTAATATATTAAATAAATGAACAATACGTGTGTCATTTTCTTTAGATACAATGGATATGGAATTACAAGATGAAGATGTAGATGTGAATGTAGGTTTTCGCACTTTATTTAATACAACGGACTCATGCTCATCGATATACGGGGAAACAGTTGGCGACAATGACTAAACAAAAGAACGACCATGAGATAAATTGTTAGTGATAAATCTAGCTGCAAAAATTATCGCAATGTATGGCTGTGACTGGTTGGAATTCAAAATTTCATTACACATCATTGGCCGAAAATGAAATGACGTCATATAAACGAAATATATATATAATAATAATAATAATAATAATAATAATAATAATAATAATAATAATAATAATAATAATAATCCGTGGCGCTAGAGCCTACGAAGGGCCAAGACCGACCAGCCGGCTGCTGGCCTCACTACTACATGCCGAAGCAGAGGTGGACGATCATCCAACCCGGAATGGAGGTATCATGTGGTTAGCACGATGAGAGCCTCCCAGCCGTTATAGCTGGTCTGCGTAACCGGATTTCGCTACGTATCGTAGCTCCCCAAGTGCATCACGATGCTTGGTGGGCACCGGTCCCATACACTGGCCGAAATTTCATGAGAAAATTTCTTCCCCCACGAGGACTCGAACCAGCGCGTATTCCGTAATGCGAGTCCTAGGCAGGATGCCTTAGACCACGACGCCACGGCGCGGGTCATATAAACGAAATAGTCAAAGTAATTTTTTCTCACTCAGCTGCTGGTTTTCCTCATTAAACTCGCGGATTCCAAGCTTATTGTCATATAGAACACATGCAGTAACCCGCTAAGTTATCGAAAGAAATGCGCTCTTGGAAATAAATGAACTCTATGAGTAATTAACCACATCGCCTCTTTGTTTTGCCCCTCACTGGCCATCATTCCCTGCCATTGCCGTCGCGTCATTTCGTCTCATTTCCTGTCGTTTTGAATTTGTCTCTCTTCTCTCCTCCAAGCCTCTCCTCGTCTACCACTTCCTCTGGCATCTGCAATCGTTTCCTCTAATTTCTATTCTTCTCTTCCCCTCATTTCCTCCTCACCCATCTCAGTCCTTTCCATCTATCATCTGTTCCACTTCCTCTCTCACCTTATCCTCACTACCAATTCACTCAGCATATTTTCTTTATATAATTTTCTGCAATTATCTCTTTTATCTTTCCTGTGCTGTCACTGTTTTCCCCATCTCCCTTTCTTTCAGTTTCGTCTCTTCTACTTTAACTCTCTCATCACTAATTCTATCTCATTTACTCTCCCTTTTCTGTCGTCTCCTCTTCTATTTTCTTTTTCCTATTTCCTCATCTCCTATTCACCTTTCCATCTTCTAATAGCCATCTCTCCTCTCATCTTCCATTCTCACCTTTAAACTCTCTTCATTTTCATTCCACCTCCTGTCCCCTAGTTCCTTCAATTCTCTTTTCCTTCCTTTTCTATTCTCTCAATCCTTTATTCTATCGTATTCTATCTTCCACTTTCAACTATTACCTTTGCTATTCCATCCCATTCACTCCTCCTCTCCTATTCTCTCTTCTCTTCTCTATCCTGTCCCATTCACTCTTCCCTCTTCTTCTATTATCTTGTATTTCTTATAACATGTCCAATTAACTTTTCCCTCCTCTTCTATGGTCTTTTCTATCCTCTATCCTGACCCATTCACTCTTCCCTCTTCTGTCATCTTTTCTATCCTCTATCCTATACCATTCACTCTTCCCTTCTCTAGTGTCTTTCTATCCTCTATCCTCTTCCATTCACTCTTCCCCCTCTTCTATTATCTTGTATATCCTATAATCTGTTCCATTAACTCTTCCCTCCTGTTATATAATATATTCTATTCTCTATCTTGACCCATTCACTCTTCCCTCTTCCGTTATTATCTTTTCTATCCTCTATCCTATACCATTCACTCTTCCCTTCTCTTCTCTTATCTTTCATATCCTATAACCTGTTGCATTAATTCTTCCCTCCTATTCTATAGTCTCTTCTATTCTCTATCCTGACCCATTCACTCTTCCCAACTTCCGTTATTATCTTTTCTATCCTTCTATCCTTTACCATTTTCCCTTCTCTTCTATTATCTTGTATATCCTTTAACCTGTTCCATTAATTCTTCCCTCCCATTCTATAGTCTTTTCTATTCTCTATCCTGTTCCATTCACTCTTCCCCTCTCTTCTGTTATCTTGTATATCCTATAACCTGTTCCATTAATTCTTCCCTCCTAATCTGTAGTCTTTTCTATTCTCTATCCTGACACATTCACTCTTCCCTCTTCCGTTATTATCTTTTCTATTCTCTATCCTGTTCCATTCACTCTTCCCTTTTCTTCTGTTATCTTGTATATCCTATAACCTGTTCCATTAACTCTTCCCTCCTATTCTATAGTCTTTCCTATTCTCTATCCTGTTCCATTCACTCTTCCCTTTTCTTCTATTATCTTGTATATGCTATAACCTGTTCCATTAACTCTTCCCTCCAGTCTAAAGTCTTTTCTATTCTCTATCCTGGTCCATTCACTCTTCCCGTTTCTTCTATTATCTTGTATATCCTATAACCTGTTCCATTAACTCTTCCCTCCTATTCTATAGTCTTTTCTATTCTCTATCCTGTTCCATTCACTCTTCCCTTCTCTTCTATTATCTTGTATATCCTATAACCTGTTCCCTTAACTCTTCCATCCTACTCTATAGTCTTTTCTTTTCTCTATCCTGTTCCATTCACTCTTCCCTTTTCTTCTATTATCTCGTATATCCTATAACCTGTTCCATTAACTCTTCCCTCCTATTCTATAGTCTTTTCTATTCTCTATCCTATATCATTCACTCTTCCCTTCTCTTCTATTATCTTGTATATCCTACAACCTGTTCCATTAACTCTTCCCTCCTATTCTATAGTCTTTTCTATTCTCTATCCTATACCATTCACTCTTCCCTTCTCTAGTGTCTTTATATCCTCTATCCTGTCGCATTCACTCTTCCCTCCTCTTCTATTATGTTTTCTATTTTCTATCTTGTACTATTCACTTTTCCCTCTCCTTCTATTATCTTTTCTACCCCTTTTTTCCTGTACCATATACTCTTCCTTCTTCTTCTAGTATCTTTCTATCCTCTATCCTTTCCCATTTACTCTTCTTTCCTCTTCTGTTATCTTTCTATCCTCTCTCCTATACCATTCACTCTTCCTTCCTGTTCTATTTTTATTATCTATCCTGTCCCACTGACTCTTCCCTCCTCGTTTATTATTCTTTCTATCCTCTATCCTGTCCCATTCACTTTTCCCTCCTGTTATATTACTTCTCCTATCCTCTACCCTGTATCACTAACTCTTCCCTCCACGTTTATTGTCTTTTCTATCCTCTATCCTGTCCCATTGACTTTGCCCTCCTTTCTACAACCTTTTCTATCCTCTATCCTGCCCATTCACTCTTCCTTCCTCTTTTATTATAGTTTGTATCCTCTATTCTGTCCCAATTACTCTTCCGTCCTTTTCTATCATCTTTTCTATCCTATATCTTATCCCATTCACTCTTCTCTACTTTTATTTTATCTTTTCTATACTCTATCATGTCCCATTCAGCCCTCCCTTACCTTATATTACCTTTTCTACTATCTATCCCATCTCATTCCCTTATTCCTCCTCTTCTATTGTCCTTGTTTATCATTCCCTCCTTCTTTGTTATTACTTCAATCCTTATTTCCTCCTATTCACATTTCTCTTCACTTCTATTATCTCTTATATCCTCTATCCTCTACTATCTTCTTTTCTCTCCTCTTCTTTCTCTCTCCTACCTTCTATTCTCTCATATTCACTTTCCTTGTCTTTGTATTCCTTTTCCTCTCTCCTCTTTCTCGACTCTGACACTCCCTTTCACAAAAATTTCCACCACTGTGTTCTATTATTGTGAATTACTTCCCCTTCCCCATCGCAGCCCTTTCCTTCTTCACTCCTGGCCTCTTTTTGCTGCTAGAACTAGAAATGACAATAATGAACGGGAACGTATGCAACCCGTGAAGCATGTTGTGATAGTATTTCTGATAAATAGATTATCACACACTATATTCCTACACTTCTTGGATGTCCAATATTGTTTTTCACGTGCAGTTAACTTCAGTTGCATTTAACGACCAGTTCTTTATGTAATATAAATTGCTTTGAGATTATGAGGCCAAAGTTAAAAGGATTTCGAGAGTGAAATAGACTGAAAGACTAAAATAACTGTTTAGGAATCAATCTTCTTTAAATATAAAAGAGGATACCTTGAACTCCGATAATTTTATAATGGCTAAAACAGGTGAATTTAGTATCACTGTTGTGTTTCAAACCCGACTGGCAGTGTGTTATTTCATAGAAATGTGAAGTGTAGCCGTAGATGACACCTTCATTGTGGTTCAATCCGCAGAGAGTCTTGCAACATTTACTCGTATAATGGAAAGAGCGGCTATGGGGAAGTGTCTCTTTTAACATTCATCTTACTCTGCTATTTTCACGCTATCATTACTCCTCTATCGTCACACCAACATATTGTCACCTTCGAAAGACACTTTGATATTTCTGAGGATCTTCAGTAAACAATTACACCACCCAGTCTTGAAACTGCTATTACAAACCATACAAAATAAAATAAATGTATTTCTAACCATCACGGCAGTAGAGCGAAATAAAAGTGTAAAATTTTGCTTTTCGCTCGGACATAGGCTACAATCCGGGCAGTTTAAAAAGTCCTGAAACATTGCCAGGCCAGACGGTGGCCGGAGGCCCATGCTATCGCTGGCATTCCCCTTTATGAAAGCGCGGCGCTCTTCCCGCCTGCAATCAGTCGTGCCAGGGTTGCCAGATGTCCCGATTTGGCGGGACATGTCCCGATTTTCATATAAAAATCCCGAGTCCCGCTTCGATTCGAGGCAAAACGTCTCTCCTTTAGAAAATTAACATCACTTGTATCATCTTATGGTTACCTAGTAACTATTTTCTTCTAGGCCTAAATAATTAAATTACATATCAAATTTTTGTTTTCTAACATTGGAAAAAACGAATATTATGTCAAGTGTAAGGTTTGTAGCAGCGAATTCAGTGGTGAATAGGGTAAACTAGGGTCTGTTGGACAGTCGGGCATGTTGGACACTCCGTAATTTAACGTGTTACCACGCCACTTGTGCGCACCACATTCAGCTAGAAGTCAATGACGGAAGTAGGCACGAGTGGGGCTACTTCTGACATTGACTTCTAGTAGAATGTGGTGCCCACAAGTGGCGTGGTAACACGTTAAAGTACAGAGTGTCCAACATGCCCGACTGTCCAACAGACCCTAGTTTACCCTATGTTATTTCAAAACATTTAAAAAGAGGCGTTCATCAGAGATGTGTGACACAGAGAATGGAAAAAAGCTTGTTGAAAATGCTAAAATCCAGTGATAAGTATGTAGGGCCTATATAAACTCTGTAAATGTATACGGTATATTAAATGATGAGTTTTGAGCAGTAGTATGCTGAGGCACAAAATAAAATACCAATTTAGATATCAATCAATTTTATGTCATTGTAATCAATTAATAAACACTAAAAATTAAATCTTTTGTCACACGTGATCCATCTTTTGGAATTTGTGCTTTATTGTTAATAATAAACAGCTGGGGAAGTCTCCAGGTATCGATCAAATTCCAGCAGAATTAATACAAGTGGGTGGAAGCGCATTATCTAACGAAATTTATAAGCTTGTACTTGCTATTTGGGAAAAGGAAATTGTACTAGATCAATGGAAGGAGTCCATAATCGTACCTATCTTTAAGAAGGGGGACAAGACTAACTGTAGTAACTTTCGAGGAATATCACTTTGTCGACGTCGTACAAAATTTTGTCCAATATTCTTTTGAGAAGGTTAACTCCATATGTCGATGAAATTATCGGGGATCATCAGTGTGGTTTTAGGCGTAACAGATCAATTATTGACCAGATATTTTGTATTCGACAGATAATGGAGAAAAAATGGGAGTATAAGCATACAGTGCATCAGTTATTCACAGATTTCAAAAAGGCATATGACTCGGTTAAGAGAGAAGTTTTATATGATATTCTTATGGAATTTGGTATTCCCAAGAAACTAGTTCGATTAATTAAAATGTGTCTCAGTGAAACGTACAGCAGAGTTCGTATAGGTCAGTTTCTGTCAGATGCGTTTCCAATTCACTGTGGGCTGAAGGAAGGAGATGCACTATCTCCTTTACTTTTTAACTTTGCTCTAGAGTATGCCATTAGGAAAGTCCAAGATAAAAGAGAGGGTTTGGAATTGAAAGGGTTACATCAGCTGCTTGTCTATGCGGATGACGTGAATATGTTAGGAGAAAATCCACAAACGATTAGGGAAAACACGGAAATTTTACTTGAAGCAAGTAAAGCGATAGGTTTGGAAGTAAATCCCGAAAAGACAAAGTATATGATTATGTCTCGTGACGAGAATATTGTACGAAATGGAAATATAAAATTTGGAAATTTATCTTTTGAAGAAGTGGAGAAATTCAAATATCTGGGAGCAACAGTAACAAATATAAATGATACGCGGGAAGAAATTAAACACAGAATAAACAAGGGAAATGCCTGTTATTATTCGGTTGAGAAACTTTTATCATCCAGTCTGCTGTCAAAAAATCTGAACGTTAGAATTTATAAAACAGTTCTATTACCGGTTGTTCTGTATGGTTGTGAAACTTGGACTCTCACTTTGAGAGACGAACATAGGTTAAGGGTGTTTGAGAATAAGGTTCTTAGGAAAATATTTGGGGCTAAGAGGGATGAAGTTACAGGAGAATGGAGAAAGTTACACAACGCAGAACTCCAAGCATAGTATTCTTTACCTGACATAATTAGGAACATTAAATCCAAACGTTTGAGATGGGCAGGGCATGTAGCACGTATGGGTGAATCCAGAAATGCATATAGAGTGCTAGTTGGGAGGCCGGAGGGAAAAAGACCTTTAGGGAGGCTGAGACGTAGATGGAAAGATAATATTAAAATGGATTTGAGGGAGGTGAGATATGATGATAGAGAGTGGATTAATCTTCCTCAGGATAGAGACCAATGGCGGACTTATGTGTGGGCGGCAATGAACCGCCGGGTTCCTTAAAAGCCAGTACGTAATAAACAGCTGGGGAAAACTATGATACAGAACTACTATTAAACCATTAAGTTAATAATTTTGCATAAACACATTATTGCCACAAGCCCTTCAAAAGGACGCCAGAGAAATGTGATGTACTATCGATGACACAGCTCATCTGCCCTAAACCTTGGGGAAGTTAGGGTTGTTGTTTAGAGGGGTGTGAGGCTAACTTTGGAGCAAGCGGCTGGCTAACGGTACTTTTGGTGTCAATACCCTCTGCTTAATCCCCTTTCTATTTTCTCCAAAAAAAAAAAAAAAAAAAAAACATTTCTCTCTCTTCATTTGTACTTGGAAGACGAAGGTGAACGTTTGCTTAATAGAATTGCTGGTGTAAATATATATTCAAAGTTAAGACGTAGCAATATAACTTTCATGTGTAGTGTACTCCATAGTAACGTGGAGCGGAATTGGTAAATCAATGTTTTTATAATGCATGCTACATTGTATTTCTAACTTTCTCTCCATCCACTACTAGAGCGAAACTACTACCCCAACCCCGCATTCCTTTCAGGGCAGATGAACTGTGTCATTGATAGTAACTTACAGCCAGATAAATATTGCTTTGTACTTGGAAACCTGTACCTACAATTTGACTTTTATTAAAATTGCAATTTTGAGATTCGTATTAGTCACTAACTGCACATACGTAGAGAGATAATTTTTATTCTTCTTTCAAAAGAAAAAAAGTAAGTGCTGTATTATATGATGGATAAAAGATGTCCGTCTTTGGTATATCTAAAATCTGGCAACCCTGGTCGTGAGTGAGATTTTATCCAAGCAGGACAGTTGTGTTTTCCAGTCATGAGTGATATTTCATTAGACAGTAGGCCTACAATATTGTTGTGCATGGTGAAATATTCACTGCGTCGTCGTATATTCATCTTAACCCATTAATGCCCATGACAGGTTTTCGTACCAACCAAGTTTTAAATTTTTAACAATGTATAAATAAATTATTTTGTTATGAATACTACAACAATGGATTCTAAGATATACTCCGCATGGTAGTCTCGAATTTTAACAACATTAGTTAATTGACTGCATCGGTACATTGGTTCGAAGTCAGGGTTCAACTTCTCTTCAAAAGATGGCTTGCAACGAGGGAGAAAGTGTGTAAGTAGTATACATTTTAAAAGTAACAAATGGCACCTGATTATGAAAATACATAGTCAATAAACCATACTACTTCAATAATTTGTGGCTGACATCATTTCATAATTTATAACGTACTATATTGTAGCCTAAACTTTAATGGCAGGTTTTCCTACCACTGGGATATAACTTAGTAATTTATATTATACCTATACTAATTTGAATAGTTTTGCAGTTCAGGCTGTACACTGTCAATGAAATATGTGAAATGATGTAAATACGAGGTAATGAGAATCGCAGACGACTGAATGTTGCCATTCTTCCTCCACGGGAGCAACCTGAGGCCGAAACAAATGAGGACTCTGTGAATTACCTTGGCGTATGCTGCAGAGTGACGCCCAATTTGATTCTGATTCTGATAACGAAAGTAATGCACCATGGTCACCGTCGCCGGCACCATCACCGCCACCACCACCACCACCACCACCACCACCACCACCACCAATCTCATAGACTTGATCTTGGACCAAAGTAGGATCTACTGTATTCGAAAAATCTATCTACTCATTCTGCTGACTCTAAAACGAAAGATAATGTTTTAGTTTTTCTTGGCATTCTTTTGATTTCTGGCTATAATAAACTTCCACACAGGCGACTTTATTGGAGTACATTACCGGATTTACATAGCGTTTTGATTTGTGATTCAATGAGACGGAATACTTTTGACGATATGAGACGACTGCATTTTGCTGATAATATGGCAATTTCTAATGATCGCTAAGTTGGACCAATTTTCGATATACTAAATAAGTCATTCAAAGTCTGTGACATTCCAGAACACCTGAATATTGATGAAACAATTGTCCCGTATTATGACAGACATGGAACCAAACAGTTCATTTGAGCGAAACCAATAAGGTTTGGTTTCAAGCTCTGGTCTCTTTGTACTGCAGATGGCTATATGCAGCATGAGGAGCATGTGACAATAGTACGAACCTACGAACTTCAGGGAGAGGACAGAGGTTTGATGTTGTGTTTGGACTTCTAAAGAAGACTGATATCCAAAAGGGCAGTCATGTATTTTTGATAGCTATTTCACGTCCATTGATCTTATGCATGACCTAGCTGCTGAGGGCATTGGAGTAACAGGAACAATTCGCAACAGGGTGTATAAGGCTCCTCCTACAAATAAATTAAAAATTCCAAAGAAAAAGAGAGGAGATATGGAGACTGTTGTTGCAGATGATGTAATTTTAGTGCGATGGAATGACAATAGTGTAGTTACAGTCGCTAGCAATGTTGGTAAAACGACTTGGACTTGAAAAGGTAAACGTTGGAGGTCCAAGACAAAGAGGACGATTCAAATAAGCCAATAACATTCAGTTGCACTGTTTAATAGATATATGGGTGATGTGCATTCCAATGATCAGTATGTAGCAACCTACAGAAACGGTGTGGACCCTGTCTGCATGGGGTCTAAATGCGTGGAGGCTTTATCGCACTCTGGGACATCACTACCAACTATCTAACAGCAATGCAATCCGCAACTCCTAGTCCAGCACAGAAAATCTAGAAATTCTTCTCGCTCAGCACTTCAAAGTCATGAAAATGTTCGTTTCGACAGGATTTATCACTGGACCATCCGTAGTGAACATCCTAATACAAGCTGTGTGGACGTCGTACAACATTCGTATGTGAAAAATGTAGTGTACCACTGCATTCAGAATGCCAGAAAATCTATCACTCTGAAAATTGAGCAGCACATTGTAAAATGTATTGTTTTTTTTTATATTATATTTTTCCTATGTAAACAATTATTTCAACATCTGTAGCCTTTGTGCGATGTATAACTTATGTGAAAGAAGTGAAAAAAAGTTCATAACAAGTATGATTTGCAAACGTATTTCGAGGTTTTGAATATGATAACTTAATAAGTATATTTTTGATGTCTTTATTTCCCAGTGGTAGGATTTCCTGCCACTTCAATAATAGGCCTATAAAAGCCTAATAATGTCCGGATTTTCTGGAAAGATATTTAGATGTTCGTTTCATATCACTGTGATGGTAGAATATGAATATAAGTTCTAAAAACCACAAAAAAAGTTCTGGGCATTAATGGGTTAAAGATGTAAATCAAGTACAGAAATTTGTGTAACGAAAGAAAACAGGAATTAGACATACATATCCTGGCAGCCCAGTTGAAGTACGGAAGATAATATTAAAATTTGTGGATACCTTTAAGAGACACTAGGACTCCATTTTTACAACAAGAAATGGTTAAAGATGAGTTTCAATTTTTTTGTAAGATAAATGTTCCTTGGGCACATAGGAAGTTGATAGTAAGAGGTTCATTGCCTCGACTTAATCTCTCAGTTCCAGGGGCGATTTATTTTATATAGGCCTGATCTATACGTTAGTATGGCATCCCATTTTTTTAATTTGTTTTTTTTTTCTCGAAACTACACTTTTATCCGGTTCTCAAAATTACATTAGGCTTATTGCACTATATGTATGTGTGTGTATATATATATATGTACTATGCGTGCAGTTCTGTGTTGTATAAAGGCCCATTCACAATGAAAATTAAACATAACCGTAACATAAACACAGAAGTTTGCGCCCAGGCTACCAAATGGGATCATTCACAATCATTCACATAAGCAATGACATTAACATTACCGTAAGACGTTAACATGAAAGTTTGCAAACTCCAAACTTTCATGCTTATGCTTACGTGATTTGCAAACAGAACACAATCGTGGAGCGCTGAAGTATACGACAGAGTATGAGGAAGTGGCGTCGTTGTTATGTTTCCATGGTTACCAAGTATGTTTGCGGTTATGTTTATGTTCCCATCGTGAATGATGGTATGACTTCTTGATTTTACCGTAACGTTTATATTCTTACGTTAACGCTTACGTTAAGTTTAATTTTCATTGTGAATGAGCCTTAACTTTCTCCATTATTCTGTAACTTCATCCCTCTTAGACCCAAATATTTTCCTAAGCACCTTGTTCTCAAATACCCTTTACCTATGTTCCTCTCTCAAAGTGAGAGTCCAAGTTTCACAACTATAAAGAACAACCAGTAATAATAAATTTTTTATAAATTTTAACTTTCAGATTTTTTGACAGCAGACTAGATGATAAAAGCTTCTCAACCGAATAATAACAGGCATTTCCCGTATTTCTTCTGTGTTAAAGTATACTGGCATTAAAATATGCTACGAAAATGATAATTTTATTTTCGAAGGGACCAGGAGTAAGGTGGTCCGCGGAACTGTTCTGACTTTAAAAAGTGGTCTCCACTTCAAAAAAGTTTGAGAAACGCTGCCTTATACTAATACCTACTGCAGAACGAGACAAATAAATCCATTATAATTAATGATATAATATAACATAATATTAGACTTTAATAAAAACATATACTAAGCAATATAATTTTTCTGTTCTTGTTAATATAATTAACATATCGCAACGTCTAATATTAATTATTACAGTTATTGCAAGTGTAGGGTTCAGAACCATAGTGGGCCAAACGCCATATATTAAAGACGTAGAAAACAAGGGTTAAAATTAAGTTATTACCATAATTCAATGGAAACCTATAGCAAGTAATATAAATTATGCACATCAAAACTAAATGACATATCAATCTTTATTAAACTATGGTATTCACTTACCTTTAACCCTTACTTTCTCCGTTTTTAATAAATGGCGCTTGGCCCACTATGGCGCTGAATTTTCAATTTCAGTAGGTAGACACACATTTTAGGTGTAAAAAACCCTATTTTGAGTTGTCTTAATTGTATTTTAGGTGCCTAAAAGTGTATTTTTAGTGCCTAATTGACAAATTTTAGAGCCTATTTTAGTTTCCCAAAAGTGAATTTTTAACGGCTTAAAAATCCGAGGTCTAGTGAAGAGAAAGTAGTTTTCTCTGACCTACAATAGTAACCTGAAAGACTGTTGGCTCCCAGGCATTGATTTATGAACGCGACAGTACCTACCTCATAGCTCTTCTGCCTAAAATATCTGCAGGAGTTGAACCTCCGCCCTCTTCTGATAAACCAAAATCTGACTGTTAAAACAGGAACTAATTAATGGAAAAGTTAATAACAGAATGCAAATAATTAGCGAATTCCAATAATATTTTATCAGCGTTATTAAAACAGCAATTAAAATCTCTTCGGACAGATAGTAAGTGGTTTTTCGCAAATAAACATAGCGTAGGTACGTTTGTATTGCCCGAAATATGGAACAGACTCGACAGTGTCGATGGGCTGCACTCGTGCAAGTGGCCTCGGCGTGTAATTATTGACATCAAAGGCTTAACAGCCACTCACCGTTCAAATTCCAAGTATTCCATTATGTGGAAAACCGATACAAAATCGATTCATTGCGAAATATTTTTTTTCTGTAGCGGATAGGTCAAAATACCGACGAGGCCAAGTGAATGCACGCAGAATACACCTTCCGGATCTATTCGTTTAATGATGCCGATGTCTAATTCATTATTGCAAAGATGCACATGGTTGGTATTACAGGATTTTGATCAAAACGAGTAGTGTCAACTATTAAGGAGGAAGGGACACTTTTCGCTAGTGTAATTTTACTGTAATTCACTTCCCCCCCAGTATGTTCTCTGGAAACAAAAATTGGCATATTTAATATACACGATCTGTACATCAATAAAAATGTTTTTGAAAATCAGATAGTTATTTTGCTTAATTATGAAAAATATATATTTTTTTCCAGCCTGGCAGCGTTTACTTGATAACCCAAAACGTACTTAAGATATTTTATGCTCGACCATGCCGAAATGTACTAATTATACATCTGGTAGCAGTCCTTTAATGCCTATCATTAAAGTACACCTACTCATTAGAGTACAGGTCTTCAGCCAATGATAACTCAGCTTACATGTGTTCAGCCAATGACAAGTCAGCTTTGTACCGTTATAAAACCGTAAGTATCGATTATTCTCGGATATGCAATCGAAAGACAATTAGCGAAAAGTCACGGAGGCTGGAAATCCAACACTGTCGCAGAAGGTTGTTTTGTTACTATAATAATTAGCGTTAATTGTAAATAATATTCAAATAAATTCAATTTGTCATCTCGTTTTGTCAATGTCGAATTCAATAATCAAGGTTATAATATTATCAAGTTTAACGGGACTACGTCAAGGTGAATGACATTATTGTTCCTCGGAAAAAATCAATACCTTCGCGTCTGCGCACATCTCACAATTCACGACCTAGAAGGTCACTTCCGATCTTGTCAGTTACAAATAAAATGTATACATCTGAATACCGGTAATTTCAAGTTAGAAATATGGTCGAGCATAAAAAGTCGTATGAAACTCGCCTATAATGGTAATTAGGAAGCTCGTATGAAAATTATGAAACTCGCTTGCGCTCGTTTCATAAATATCCATACTCGATTCTTAATTACTATCATTATAGGCTCGTTGCATAATGTACTATTAATGAAACTGTATACATGTAAAGTTCTCTCATGAGAAAAACAACCTGCAGTAATACCTTTAATTTGGAATGTATAATTTATCTTTTTTAAATAATACTGATCAAAATATTTTGAAAAGAAGAACATATTTTTTTAAATTAACGTGTCGGACATTTTACTGTATGTTACAGGTAGCTTTATTAGAAGTAATAATAATAATAATAATAATAATAATAATAATAATAATAATAATGATAATGATAATAATACTTTAATAATAATTTATTTATTTAATCTGGCAGACCTAAGGCCCAGTAGGCCTTCTCTTCCGCCCAGCCAGACTCTAATTCTAATTGAATACAATTGGTTACATAATTATTACATTAATATCTAGACCATAAAACAACATGAAAGTAAATAATGAAAGTTGAATAAGTAATGTTAGTGTGACAATAATAAACATTGGTAAGAAATATTTATAATAATAATAATTATTATTATTATTTATTTATTTATTTATTTATTTAATGTGCTGTACAACAGCCAGTGGCCAATTACAGTTCAGCACAAATATAACAAAAACATAAAACAAAAATAATTATTACACATAAATATAATTACAATTAATTACAATAATGAAGATGAATGGATAACTAAGAATAGTATGAGACAATGATAATTGAGTATAATGCCTAAAAGAATACATAAATGATAAATCGTTGCCAAGAGCAAACTAAGTCTATACATTGAAGGGATCGAATTCGCAGCCATGCATGTTGGCATTTTTAATGCATCTGCAGACTGGTGAAAGAAATTTCGAATTTCTAATATAGAAAAGTTTGTGGGCTCTCATATCTTTTGTTGGAATACGTAAGGTAATATTGTTTAAGAAAGAGTCACAGGATATATCACCTTTGAGGACTTTACAAAAGAACAGATAATCTAGCTCATGGCGTCTAGCATATAGATTTTGACAATTAAAATATTCACATTTTCTCTCATAACTATACCCGGAATTAATGGGCAGAAATCTGAATGAACATAAGGATATAAATTTTCTTTGTATATTTTCTAATTTAGTCGAGTTGTAATCGAGTTCCAAACTACAGATGCATATTCGAGTTTCGATCGCACCAATGTATAGTATAGCATTAAAAGAGAATCGGGCGTGGAAAAAGAATAAGTTATTGACCGTATTATTCCTAGCATTCTGATTGCGTGATTGTAAATGTAATCAACGTGACTATGAAAATACAATTTACTGTCAAAGAATATTCCCAAATCTTTTACGCAATCCGTTCTGTTAATTAGTACATTATTTAGATAATAATTAAATTTCAGTGAAGAAGTTTTTCTAGAAAAGGTTATTACATTAGTTTTGGATATGTTAATTTTCATACCATTGTCTTCCGATCATTTAGCGACTGAATTAATGTCACATTGAAGTGATTGACAGTCAGTACTACTTTTGATTGTACGAAAAATTTTTAAATCGTCTGCAAATAATAAACAGTCAGAACTTATTCTTTTACATATATCATCTATGAATATAATAAATAGGAGAGGCCCTAAAGTAGATCCCTGCGGGACTCCGCAATTTATATTATAAGAATAAGAGTGTATAATAATAATAATAATAATAATAATAATAATAATAATAATAATAATGAGATAATTTAGATATTTATCTGTGATTATATATAACCATTAAACGTTGAGAAACCTGAAACAGCTATTATTGTTAACAAGAATTGTTAGAAAAATATTTCGTTAGCCTATTCTTAAATTGGTTTGATGTCTGACAGTCCCTCACATTACTCGGTAGGGAATTCCAAAGCCGAGGAACAGCCACAGTGAAAGAAGATGAATATGAGGATGTTCGGTGGGAGGGAATGGATAATATCGAGGAGTGTTGTGATCGTGTTTCTAGGTTATGATGGCTGGATAAATTTTGAAAACGAGAAGTAGATCAAAAGAAGAATGTTATTAGATCAAAATTCAATTATTTGAGTAATTTACGATTCAAACGCTGCCAGGCTAAAAAAAAATCTTAAAAACGTTTCATGATTATAAAAAAATAGCTACTGGGTTTTCAAAAATATTAAAATTATTTATTCATATACAGATATTGTATTTTAAACCTGTGAATTTTTGTTTCAAGAAGATCTATAGTACATCTTGATTACACAACTTTTAACACTGTATCACTTCGGAATGTGTATTATATGTCTTTCTCGTGTTAAATTCTATCGTACCTCCTTAATATGTTTCGGCCTTATATGGGCCTTCTTCAGAACTGGTTCAGAACCAGAACCAGATCATTTGGTAACTATAATACTGTTTTGTTGTATCAATTAAACATCTCTAATGTTATTTATTTCAATGATGTATGTTATTCAAAGTTACGAAATCTTTCCACGCCGATCAAATGCTATTTCGAGAATGATGAGCAAGACTTGAAGCGCACGAGAGTTACGAGACGAGACGAGACTCGAAAGGGAAGTGCAACGAACATAGCGAGAGAGAGCAGCAGTTAGTTTTGTTCGTCTATAGTAGGTACTGTGTTTACTGAGTTGACTGTGAATGTGCGGGATTGCAGAAATTGGTATAAATAAGGCGCAGGTGACTCTATTGGTAGACGTGGTCAATTATTCATTATATTTCCCATATTAAACATAAAAAAGTCAACTGTAGCTACTAGAAACTTAAACATTTGTTCAGGAGTATACAGGGTGTTTCAAAAATACGGGGCATAATTTCAGGTATGTATTTCCCACATGTAGACAATCAAAATAGTTCATTACAACATGTGTCCGGAAATGCTTTATTTCCGAGTTATGGCCTTCAAAACATTGAAATTCACCGGAACGTTTTTCTTTCCGCAGGTCGTTGCCGTCAAAGGAGACATTAAGAGGGCACTCTGACAGTTCATTCCGAGGCGAAGGTTACATTCAGTGTTGTGTAGGCGTTAGACTGTGCGACATGTATTCAAATCAAGAGCTGGCAGAGATACACTTCATGTACGGTAAGGCGGACGGCAATGCTGCGCTGGCTCGTCGTTTGTACCAGGAGAGGTACCCACAGCGACAATGTCCAGCTCGGAAGACATTTGTACGTCTCCATTACCGTTTGTGCGAGTATGAAAATCTTAACTCTCCTGGTTTGGGAAGGGGACGACCAAGATCTACAACTCCAGAAGTACAGGAGGAGACTCTGGAGGCTGTGAACATGACTCCTTCTATCTTTCTTGACTTGTGGGGCCATTTAAAATCATTGGTTTATTCGTCTCCGGTGCCTGATTTGAAATCCCTTCGGTATCGAATTGTGGCATGTTCTGAGGACATACGCAATACTCCTGGAGTTTGGGATCGTGTTCGCAGGTCAATGAGACATTGATGTGAGGTCTGTATTCAAGCAGGAGGTGGACATTTTGAACATCTTCTGTAATGACAACGACCTGCGGAAAGAAAAACGTTCCGGTGGATTTCAATGTTGTGAAGGCCATTAACTCGGAAATGAAGCATTTCCGGACACATGTTTTAATGAACTATTTTGATTGTCTACATGTGGGAAATACATGCCTGAAATTATGCCCCGTATTTTTGAAACACTATGTGTATAATTTTATGACTTAAGGTTATTTTGTCACGAAAATGTATGCAAGGGTGGATATAAAAACGAAGGTGTGTTATGGTCTTCACTACCCGGAGCTTTTATAATCGCAATTTATGGCAGACAGACTGTTTTTCTCTAATTACTTCAGTCCTACTTGCTGTATTTCACCTTTATTAGCTGTGCAAGGAAAAAGTTGAGGATATTCAAATCGGGTGTTTTATCGGTTTCTTTTCAAGAGCAAGCAAAGAGAAACAAGTTCATTCGACGGTCATATCTCTATTTTCATCTGAGATTTGTGAACTACATTTATTGTGTAATATAAAAATTGGAAGAGATGAGAAGTACTACACGGTTTTTCCGTTGCAGCAACCGAGAATTAGTACCTATTCATGTCGTTCCTATAACATATGCTGACGAGAGAAAGTGGCGAGAGGCTCAGTAAATAACACGTGTTCTTAGGAAAGAAGAACGAAGTCCAAATTGGTTGCTTTCAGAATAAGGAAACAAAGTTAATATACTTTTACGTTTTGGAAAATGGAAGAACCGGCGGCGTGACCAAGCGGCAAAAAATGCAGCTTGGGAAAGTCTCTGTGTGGTCTACAGAACAGACTCGAATTTCTCACATCGATCTGTAGAAAATTTGAAGCCGCTTGGGAGACTTAAAAGAAGCTGCCGGGAGCAACGCCTTCACTGAAATAAATTCCAAACACTAAATAACTTAGCACTTGCGTCGTGTTTCACATTTACTTATGTTAAGATTATGAAATACATAAAGAATATTTGGTCAATTAAACAGAGGGAAATATAAAGCATGAATGCTCTATGTGAGTTCACGAATCGAAAACCTGTCGAGATGTATGAAATTTTATTGTTTAAAAGCTGTAATGTTTAGTTTGAAATAATTCTTTTGCGTTTAATTTTCAATACATTAACTCTCGACACTTACTTTGGGTCTTTTCTAACTCCACACCTTATTTCATTGTTGATATCTACAGCCATTTACTCCGAAATGTTCCAGAAACATAGATATACTATACTTGGTAATTTAGCTTCCTTTACAATTAAAATTATTATTTCATAATCACATAGACTATTAATTATTTTCTTATTTATTGCTTGGGTTCGTGGATAGCCTCAGCTACATAACTCGTTTTTATCTTCTATAGTCCTTTCGCTCTTATTTCCGGCAGCCAATCACGTTGCAGGTCGGCTACATTTAAACGTGTGCGTCTTCTCATTCGCTGCTGATGACGCTATGCACTTCCTAAGGCTCGATAAATACTTAATATAATCGCCTGCCATTTTTTTCTTTCGTTAGCGTTTTTTATCTTCTATAGTCCTTTCCCTCTTATTTCCGGCAGCCAATCACGTTGCAGGTCTGCTACAATTAAACGTGTGAGTCTTCTCATTCGCTGCTGATGACGCTATGCACTTCCTAAGGCTCGATAAATACTTAATATAATCGCATGCCATTTTTTTCTTTCGTTAGCGTTTTTTATCTTCTATAGTCCTTTCGCTCTTATTTCCGGCAGCCAATCACGTTGCAGGTCGGCTACATTTAAACGTGTGAGTCTTCTCATTCGCTGCTTATGACGCTATGCACTTCCTAAGACTCGATAAATAGTATAATTGCATGCCATTTTTTTCTTTCGTTAGCGTTTTTTATCTTCTATAGTCCTTTCCCTCTTATTTCCGGCAGCCAATCACGTTGCAGGTCTGCTACAATTAAACGTGTGAGTCTTCTCATTCGCTGCTGATGACGCTACGCACTTCCTAAGGCTCGATAAATACTTAATATAATCGCCTGCCATTTTTTCTTTCGTTAGCGTTTTTTATCTTCTATTGTCCTTTCGCTCTTATTTCCGGCAGCCAATCACGTTGCAGGTCGGCTACATTTAAACGTGTGAGTCTTCTCATTCGCTGCTGATGACGCTATGTACTTCCTAAGGCTCGATAAATAGTATAATCGCATGCCATTTTTTCTTTCGTTAGCGTTTTTTATCTTCTATAGTCCTTTCGCTCTTATTTCCGGCAGCCAATCACGTTGCAGATCGGCTACATTTAAACGCGTGAGTCTTCTCATTCGCTGCTGATGACGCTATGCACTTCTTAAGGCTCGATAAATACTTAATATAATTGCCCGCCATTTTTTCTTTGATTGGCTTTCGCAGAAAGCACACGAGGACATTATTTGCCGCTCAATTATTTGCTCAATTGTAATGCGTTTGATTTATTATCATAGGAGCTACGACATGATAATTTTTAACGGTGCGACAAATATATTCCTCGTCTCGTAGCTAGGCAACGAAAGAACAAAAATGGCGAACGATACTACGTACCTAGACTTTATAATGCGTAAGCAAAGAGAAGGAGTCACGCCGGAAATAACAGCGATGCGACTTAGGATAGGAATATTTGCAGTGATAGTGTTTTGTTGTAAACAAAGTAAACATGTAGCTACTTTGAAAAGTGAACAAATTAAAGAAATACAGCATAAACTGCCATGTAGGCTATGCGTAAAATATTGTAGGTTCAAGAGTAATTATTTGTAATTGTGAAATTAGCTTCTTGTGCGTTTTACTGCAGCAGGTGACGAGATTAAATTAATTAAATAATTATCTAAACATAATAACTAACATTTGATGCCATAACAATTTCCATTTTGTATTATATTTCAAGGAAAGTGAATGTGGCTTGTGATAATTGAAAAAATAAAAACACAGATACAGAATAAATAGTGTGCAATTAAACTAATTTGATTAATTAATTCATTGTTTAAATACAGTGAGTAAATCTGGGTGCAATGAAAACTTTCAGTTTGTTGGCACTGTATATAAAATGCATTAAGCTATAAAATTTCCTAATTAACAACAAATATTTTTAGTGTCAGAAATCACCTCAGATAAGTAGTATGAAATTCTCGAGCAGCTAAGTTGCGGGGGTTAAGAACATCGTACGTATGAATAACATGCCTTTGTTCAAAATTTACTGTAAATCGATGTATGTAGATCTTTTTTACAGATACAGTCAAATGTTGTAAAGATCTGTTGTCAAAATGTGAAAAGTGAGGATCATTTCAATCAATTAATTATGCTGTATGAAGACAAGTAAAATTTCCATTCATACTAGAATGCATTTATGCTTGGAAAGCGGACAGATTCTAAAATAAATACGATAAACCCAGATCTGTACTTGAGTACGGACTTGAGTTAGAGTCCAGCTATACTTCAGAATTCTTAATCACATCTCAATTTGAGCGAAACTTGATTGCAAGGACTAATGGAATAGCGGAATACTTCAGCAACTAGAAGTAATTCTAAATGAAATAATGAGGCAAACACACCTCAAGTGCGAAGCGAATATGTACAACCTCCTATCCTTGTTGAAGCACAAATTGCAGAGGGTATTTCTGTCTTTCTATTTATACCTCAATTAGTTGAAGTTGCTTCAGTTTTCTACGAACATTCGTGTCGATAGAACTTCCTTCCCGTCTGTATGACATTCTCCTTGAATGTACTAACACAATCTCCTACATATCAACTCAAGTGTAAGTGTTCGGTTTTTCTGCCCTTAGAAAGGCACCAGAGGTCTGCATCGGACGTTTTCGCTCGAGCGCCAAGTAGTTCATAGCATAATCCGATAGATAGCGCACATGCATGATCGGTAAAATTGTCACGAGCGATAAATCCTCGAACGGTATAAACCGAGCGTTAGACATTCGTTCTTGTTATAGTGATGAACTGTATAGTAACATCATAGATGTTTATCATTTCAAAACTTTACAGTGTTTAATTAACCCCTCCATACTACAACTACAAAACTTGCTTCAAAATGTAATATAAATGTTGTAGGTAAATGTTTTTTTTTTCCCCTCCACACAGGAGTGATTTTGTTTTTGCCACATCTGATAGATGTTATTGAATGTAAGTGTAAATATTATAAACGGACAACACAATCACGATAATGCAATAACTGTATCAAGTTTTCTGGTAATAATAATAATAATAATAATAATAATAATAATAATAATAATAATAATAATAATAATAATAATAATCTCTAATATTTAGTGTATCAATATTTGCGTCTGTAACAGTTGTGCAGCATGATTATTCGTTTTATTATATTTTCTGTGACGTTATCTCTGTACTAATATTGTTATTAATCTGCTGCTATATCAATAATAGTTTGTAAAACGTTTCTACATTGTCGCAGTATATAGGCGGGACACTATGTATGGATCTATGCTATTATATATGTGGTAAATCAAATATTGAATAATTATTAATTAGCAATAATAACTATATATCGTAGTTTTTCATACTATTTTACTTATAACTTCATGTTCCTGTTTCGGTACGTTCCATTGACAGTTCCATTAAACGTTTGTCATAAACGCAGAAAATAAAGCCTTATTTTTACCGTGTGAGCAAAACATATGTGTATCTTATCTATCGCCTTCCATACAAGATAAGACATGTCGGTGAGATGACCTTGTACTGTGCTTCTATTTATTACGAGCGTATCACGACCGATCGTATCTCACTCGAGGGTGCGACACTTGACCGAGTTCAAGCGAGCGATTTAACTCCAATGCAGCACTCTGAAAGGCACTGTTTCGTCTTGGTGGAATTTTTAATGATTAGCAGTTTTGAAATTAAATGTGGAGATCCCGGGCTCAAAAATAATCAAGCGAACGTCAGCGTCATGCATCAAGTGAAAATAACCCTTTCTAAAAGAGACACCCCCAGGAAAATACGGTGTGCGACAAAACAAACGACACTGAAATTATTGTTCATCTACTGACCATGTTTTCCCAGCAATGAAATATTTAGGATATTTATTATATATAGCACGCGGTGTAACAAAAGTTTATGTTACAGGTAAATTTTTCATTTGTTTAGAGTGGATCGGTGGAAGACGCCTGACTTTTTCTTTGATTGAAAATTTAAGATACTGTTCATTTAATTTTGAATTTCATATTTAAATATCAAAGTCTGGAAGGTATTTTGAAACTCTACTTTTGGTAAAAATAGAAAACATTAATTACCTTGTTTATAGATACAGGTTTCTTCTTACCTGCATTGTAGGCATCTTTCCCCGATAGTCGGGTAAGATGGCAAATGCAATTAAGACATTTACTGATATATTGTTCAGTTATTAATTAAGTTAATTAGGTTAAATACTTAGGTATAATTACTGATAATCATTTCAATGGAAAAATCATATTAATTATGTTCGTAATAACTTACGTAAAACATTATGTTACTTTGTTATTCTAAGAAATATTTTGTCAATTAACTGTTTAAGTGTAATTTATTTAGCATTATTTCAATCTATATTTATGTATGGTATTATAAGTTGTGGTGGAACTTATAAATCCAACTTTTATCCATTAATTTTACTACAGATAAAAGTATTAAAAATGTGTTTAAAAAATCAGAAAGATATCCCAACTGAACTGTTGTTTAAACATTTCAAAGATTTTAACATTAAACAAATGTATTATTTTATTTTATTAAAATATTTTATTTATTAAAATATTTTCATTGAAATTTTAATGACTTTGAAAGGTATATATATAAATATAGAAATAAAAATGTGAATCCTCTGCTTTGTCTAAACCAAAATGTAAAACCAATGCAGCTTTTTATCATAGCATGAGTCAAGGTTCCAGATTATTAAACAAATTTTATTCCAGTAATATTTCAACCACGAATCCCCTCCAAATTAATAAAAAAATAAAAAGAAATGTATTGGATTTATAGTTTGGGTTTAAACATATTAAACACGATTTAATCTGTATTCACTCTCAAATTTAAATTTATTTTTGTCTGTATTGGAATCCCCTCCTGAGCACGAGTCTTACTCATTCAGGAGTGGGCAAGCTTATCTTACATGTATTTATTATTTTTTATTCATTTCAAACTCACTAATAAGTAAATAAGTAAATAAATAAATAAATAAATAAATAAATATGTAAGTAAATGAATAAGTAAATACGTAAGTAAATAAATAGTAAATAAATAAACAAATAAATAAATAAATATGTATTTTACCTGAACTTAGTTTGATACATGTACATAACAAAATTGACTTAATATAAAGCTCATGGTCATTTTCTCACTTGTTCATCACTACTTAGGAACACATCATTGCACATATTTTATTGTCGTGTGCAAGACTCGTGAAATCACTTCTTGCACACAATGAATTCAATCCAGTACATTTTTTGTCATCATTCTTTTTTAGAATGTGTTTAAGGGTACGGTAAGAAATCCCGTATGCTTGCGATGCTCTAAAACAGTTCATACCCTCTGTTATAACATGTTCCATCGCAAGTTGAAGACTGTCCTCAATCCACTGACTTCTGTCAGAAGATCTTACGTAATGTTCACACATTCCCTGCAATAAAACTCTTGCAACAAGTTGCCATCTTACCCCGAAACAAGGTGATCATCTTCCCCAAGTATCGGGGTAAGATGCGTAGTGCTGTGACGCAACCTAAGATGGCGGTACAAGGTCGTTGGTTGTTAAAAATACAAACTTTATCATGAATTTCAGAGTGTTTGTAATTTCAGTACTCCTTTCAACCGGAAATAATGCTCGACAATAAAAACCTTCTCCTCTGTTGTGAGAGCCATAATTGCAGCATTAACTCCAACAATGAAAATAAAATATGTTGAAATATCACATAAAATAAATAAATGCTTGGTTGCTGGAGAAACATGGACAGCAAATGGGCGATAATTTTAGTGTTGTTTGTTTTGCCGCATACTGTGGGATATATAACGATCGTTTCTCCCTTACACCAAACCCAACTCTGCTGATCATTATTCTGTATCTTGTCAATGACAATGAACGACTTCTGTAATTATCAATTAAATTATAACTACAATTATAATAAAAAACAACAATGATCATAATAACTATTGGAGGTACAGCCAGACAACAAACATTTCAAACTGCGCAGATACAAAATGTTCCTACCAGTCATACTGGAGTGGGGATGAAGTCATTTCTCATGAAACTCTTGGAGAATAAAGTTGGTTCTGCTCCTGTGAAATACGGTTTACTTTAGATTGTTTAATACCGCATTGTTTTGTTCGTACTACGTTAGTGTATTTTCATGTCAATCTTAAAGTGTAAAATGGCCTATCTTTCTGTAATGCCTCTAGTTATCAGTTAGCGTGTTGAACAATTGAAGGGTTCAGATCATAGTGGGCCAAGCGACATTTATTAAAAACGGAGAAAGCAAGGTTTAAAGTTAACTAAATACCATAGTTCAGGCATGTCAATTGATGCCCACACGAACAAGCGCGCGCTTTAGAGCCCAGGAGAGCCTGAGCGCTTTACAGCGGAAAGGAAAGAGACAGACGAAACAGGTGTTATATGCCGCTTGGTCGAGCTATATTCAGGGATAGCCAGCACTGAGTCAGTAAATAAAGGTAAGAGAACTTATTAAAACTGTATCCATGTTAATTTTTAGATTTGCCTGAGAAGTATAAGTGCACTATAAGAATGTAAGTTTTAATTGTAATGTTCATTTTTCACAAGTTTGATTTTTTATTCAAAAGAAGTATTTTCTCAACTTTTCGTACAGAAAAGTGAAATTTTCAGGTATAGGCCTATTTAATTTAGTAGCCTTACAAGATGTTTTCGTAAATCTAATATACCGTATATACGTATTACTGAAGACAGTGTATGGGAAATTTTGAAATTATTCGCATGGAAACTGATTGTAAGGAAATGAATTAACAAAGCAACTACTGTTACATCATAAGCAAAAGATACATGCCAATGTGTTGTAAAAATGTCAGCTCTATAGCTTCAGCAGATTTCGAGAAAATAATTTAATATTCTGATGATAGGAAGTTGCTCACAAATATCACCTTAAAATCATAATGCGATAAGAGTTTTGTTATGTAATATTAGTTACACTTAAAACAGATACAGTACCTAGGTAACTTTACTTTGTGCTCTAATATTGTTTTGATTATGCAAATCAAGATTTCAGGTATAACTCCCTGTAAAGTTGATTTGAATAATTTCGAGGGAAAAATTGTTCCGGAGCCGGGTATCGAACCCGGGACCTTTGGTTTAACGTACCAACGCTCTACCATTGAACTACTCGGGAACTCTAACCGACACCGATCCAATTTCTCCCTCTATATCCACAGACCTCAAAGTGGGCTGACAACCGTCAAGCAACCAACTTCGAGTGCACACTAACTCCGTGTGACTTAAATTGTGGTTTTCTGTTAACGAACAGTGACGTGTATTATGCAAATCAAGATTTCAAGTATAACTCCCTGTAAAGTTGATTTGAATAATTTCGAGGGAAAAATTGTTCCGGAGCCGGGTATCGAACCCGGGACCTTTGGTTTAACGTACTAACGCTCTACCACTGAGCTACTCGGGAACTTGTTTTGATTAGTTTATTGATTACTTTTGTAAGGCTAAAGATAACATCAATATAAATTCCAACTTATCATATCATACTCAATCTCTTTCTTCGGAATATCACTTTCTTTATGAATGATGTGTTTCATCCACTTAATACAGTATAATATTATACTACTATGGAATTTAAGTGAATATTCCTTCTTAACTCTCTATTATGTTATTAAGATTTAAAACACAAGTGCAATATTAAGAAATCAGTGTTAGTACTTTTGTTTTACGGACAATATAGATAATATTAAACAGAAAGAAGCCATATAAAAATAACGACATAAAATATCACGTTCCGTTTGAAGTTTGTGCACCACTGTTTTCTTAATCCAACAGGTTGCTTATTCATATACACAATGTTTCCTCTTTCCATACTTAGCGCTTGCTGCCCGCGCACGACGTCAAGCTCAGAATAATGCGCTTGCTTTGACATCACTGCCATAGTTTAATGAAGGTTGATATGTCATGTAGTTTTAATATGCATATTTTACATTACTTGCTGTAGGTTTCATTAAATTATAATAATCACTTAATTTTAGCAATTGTTTTCTTCGGTTTTTATTTATGGCGCTTGGCCCACTAAGGCTCTGAACCCTTCAATTACGTCATGCGTAAGCTGGACCGGAAGCGCTATGTTTAATGTTTTGACACACTATACTGGAAACGCAGGTGTAAAAGACGAAAAACATTCACCCATAATGTCAAACAGAATGATAGTTACTTGCTTCGCCACCACTGTTTCCTTGCATTCTAACAAGCGAATGTGGAGATGACATGAATCGAATACTACACACCAGCTGTTCAAGGCCTCATAATAAGATAAAGGACCATATTTCTCTTTCAAAACATCAGCAAAATTCATCGAGGTAAAAGTAAGAGAAGTTTTGAGTGTTTTCCATAGGTATATTATTCCATGAATGTTGTAGAGTAGCTAGCAGATCTCGCAGGTTTCGTAAACTGTAAGGGCCGTATTCATAGACATTTTTAGCGCGGGCTTTCGGTGGATTATCAGCGTTTTTCGTATTCATAAACTAGTGTTAGCGATAGGATATGATTTGAATTCTGTACTAGTAACCAGTGGATAGCCGGGGCTAGCTTAGTACGCTCGTAGCGCGTGCTGCGAAATGTCTACGAATATCACCCTTAGTGTTCATAAGAAATATGTCATATATTAACGCAATACATTAGTGTAATGTATTTTATTCACTGTGGAAGGAACAACTAAGTGATAGTTATGACTGTATTAATAGAAAATAATTTGAAATGAGCTAGTTAATCATTAAACTTCGGAAAGGACGATGGAAAAATCACCTGGAGAGATTAAATACAAAAAGGTGCACTTATGGTTGGACTTAAGGTAGTTTCTAGGCGACAAGAATATTTTCAGTGCCAGAAATATTTACCATTTGAAGACATTATTACAAAAAGAACCCTTATCAAAACGACTATTTTTCAGGAGGACAATAAAAATAAATACAACACGTCAGCAGTTTCCGTACAACTGATGTTTATCCTTGTGGCTATTGCACCTGACATGTGTCATTTTTGGAGTCTATAAACATTTGAAATAGTAGCAAATGTGTCCTTAACTCAATTTCATTAAAATGACTAAGGCTGTTTTTGTAATAATGTCTTTATTTCCATTCTAAGTGACATTCAAGGCTCTAAGATGTACCTTGTCTCTCTGTGGAAAGAGAGAGAAAGGAGATACGTCTTACTTCGTCTGTGTTATGGCGATGTGGGGAGTAGAGTAATGCCGTCCATCCATCCAGTGGAGGAAGGGACTAGTTGATACATTCTGTACCGCAAAATAAAATAACAAAATATCTCTCTTCGTACTGTGTAGTTCCGTCACTGAGCTTGTCTTTCAAGAAACTGAGTTCCGGTAGCCTGTACAATAACAAGATTTTGAAAGGAATCCTGAAAATTTACAACCCTCCTATAATCTCCACCCTCATTTGAAGGGACTTGGTTTTATTGCTACTGAGATAAGATAAACCTTATCAGGTATAGTAACATAAAAAGGCACATACTTTGCAATATTTGCTACTATCCCAACCAGGTGGTTTAACTTTCTAAGATAGTACGCAATATAGAAGAAATTAATTTCGCTCGAGTAAATTTATGTATTGGGCTAGATAAGACTACAATGTATTTTAATAAATATGAAGCAACCCTCCGACAATTGCCTTAAGGGTAGTTGTGCCCATGGACAAATTGATTATACTTTAGTTAATATTTAAACTGCAACTACCAATAAAGTATGAAGACATAATTTGAGACTTTCTCACAGCCTCATAACAGATCATTCGCATAATTAATTATATTTTAAGATGTTAAGACATAACTTTGAGGTAAATATTTATTGTTTTCTCATCATTATATAAATAAACTTACAGTAGTGGCAAAAAAACCGGACCGACCCTTGTAGCTGATTTCAGAGCCTTGATCACTCCAGAGCAAGATAGACTGATAACTAAGACTTTCGTGGTTCGAATCCTGCCTGGGAAGGAAACTTTCTTTTGTTCTTTATTCAAATTTATTCCCAATACTTTTCGATTGCTGGTAAAATTCATATTCTGTGAATAATAATTTAAGTGGTAAAATATCGCTGCAATCGAAAAGTATTGGGAATAAATTTGAATAAGGAACAAAAAAAAGTTTCCTTCCCAGGCAGGATTCGAACCACGAAAGCCTTAGTTACCAGTCTATCGTGCTCTGGAGTGAACAAGGCTCTGAAATCAGCTACAAGGGTCGGTCCGGTTTTTTGCCACTACTGTACATCTATTATCATGCAGTGTATCTCACTTGACGATATGTGTCACAGAAAGAATAACTGTTGCATATACCTTAAGTATCAATAGTGAACTATGTTACTAGACAACGATGCATGCAAGAGAGAGAGAGAAAATAAGTTGCCACACTACCCCATTACTTCTTCCTTCATTTACTTTAGTCCACTTTCTTCAACCTCCATTCGCAGGTGGTTCAGGAGTGTATAAAAGTTCGGATTCGCACGAACTGAAGAACTCAGCTTGTTTTTCCACCCTTCGAATGATTTGTTGGTCCTGTGGTTCAGGCCGTAAAAGTTCCAAAGTGTGATCGGGATATTTGGATTCTGGATCAATTGATCTACGAAGTAGTTGTAGAAATTAGTTAATTTTTCTTCTGTAGTTGTAGAACTTTGAATTTCCAGCCAAACGTCCTCTACTTCTTCCGGTGGTATCAGTGCCAAGGCAGCAAAAATCCTAACATGGAGCCCCACGTCCCCATTAATTGTGTAATCTGGTACCAAACCAGCGTCCTGAGTTTTGTGCCGAAGATTCTGGTTGAAATGGTAGTTACAACCCTCAATTGCACAAGTTGGAAAGTGGATAGACAGAGATGCTATACAGGCAGCCTCAAAATCAATCTTCACCTCTTTAGGTTTCCAGCTGGCAAAACTTCTTTCATCTTCGAAAATAGTCTGTCGTAGGTCAATCTTTGATTATTGGGAAGGAAGGCAGAGCCAACTTTTACTATTTACGTACACGTCGACATTACATGTTTCAGTTGTAAAATCTATATTCCCATAATCACCATTTTGAAGGTCACATAACCTAGACTGAGCGCATTTTTCCCTGTGGTTAGTAGATAGGGCACAATTATCCACGTCTTAACACTGTGAAACAAGGTGGGTGCTTTTATCTCAGACGCTAATGTCCCTAATTCCTAATATCAATTGCGGTTTATCTGGAAATGGTATTAACTTTATTTAAAAATGAACACGCTCTATATTTGTACATTTTTACTCGTCTTAAAATTCCCAACTCACTGATGTATAACATGTCCATGTTTGAATTGGTAGTATTTTGTTTAATATGGAAACAACAATATCTGCTATGGAATATCGCGGTTTGAAACGAATGAATGTTTATATGTTTCTTTGTTATTGCGGTGGTGAACAAATTATTACACAATTATAAAGCAATTAAAACTATTGGTGGTGCAAAATGGAACGTTATTATTATACTCGTGATGAAGTGGTGAATATGTTAGAAATATTTTGCGGGTGCACAATAAATGCGCAGACAGCTTGCTTTTTGTCTGCTGAAGAGTACCCTGATAGTCATCATCCTGCTGCAAATTATTCGTCGATACCTGTTAGAGACCAGAACAATGGACCTGTTTCGTGGCCAGCTAGGTCGTTTGATTAATCGGTGTTAGACGTCTTTGTGTTTCCTCACTTAAAAATATTCTTTATGCAACACCAGCAACGACTGTATAAGACTTAGAAAATCGAGTAATAACAGCAATAGCTACTACAACCCCTCAGAAATTGAAGACTTCCACGGCAAAAGGAAGTAACATCAATTTATTTAAATATGTAACTTAAGTGGAAAAAGTAATTTTGAAGCATTCATTTATAACAATATATTATTGCATCCAATAGCATAACAGTCTTGTACCCTTCATTAGTACAATGATTCTGCTAGTAAATATAGGCCTAATGAAATATCGCCGTGAAATTATTTTCTTTCTCCTGAAACGTGAATTATAGATTTGTTGGACTGAAAGCGCCAGGTTACATCAAGATGTCGATGATGGACATTTAGAACAACATAATGAAATTTTGGGTTATTATCCATTATTAGTGTGCTGAAATTTCTTTCTGTGTAAAATACTCGTGTCAATAAATGAAGACTACAAGAAGAAAAGGAGGAATGTCAAGATTTTCAGGAGAGCTAATTTAAAGTTCAAAACTAATTTATTCAAGATAAATACCACCATGCATTTTGAAAGGTGGTTAATCTAGTAATCAATATGTTTTATTGTCGCCTAACCATAAACTTCCAATTTTTACCATTATCTCAATTTTCGCAAGAAAGTGACATTCCCCCTTTTCTTCCTGTGGTCTTCAAATATTATTCAAAACTTATGTTACTTCTATTTTAATGTAATTACCAAAACGACTGGCAACCCAAATGTCACTTATGACACGTCATTGAACTCAGAATCTACAGCTACGTCATGTGAAAAATATGAATTAATGAATGAATGAATGATTGAATGAATGAATGAATGAATGAATGAATGAAGTGCATTTATAGATACATAATATATGCAAAGTCATGTACAGTAGTGGAAAAAAAACCGGACCGATCTTGGTAGCTGATTTCAGAGCCTTGTTCACTCCAGAGCACGATAGACTGGTAACTAAGACTTTAGTGGTTCGAATCCTGCGTGGGAAGGAAACTTTATTTCGTTGTTTATTCAAATTTATTCGCAATACTTAGTTTCTATAAGACGAAAGCCTTATTTACCAGTCTATCGTGCTCTGGAGTGAACAAGGCTCTGAAATCAGCCACAAGGGTCGGTTCGGTTTTTTTGCCACTACTGTACACAAGATTCTTCGCATGAGACTTTACGGCCATTCGTGCTATAACTATCCAATTTATGAATTTTCAAAGAATGCAAAAAGAATACTAGTAATAATAAAACAATAAAACTATTATTATTATTTTATTATTATTTTTATTATTATTGTTATCATCAATTATGATTATCATTATCACAATTATAGTTAGTTTAATTTCATACCGAATTTCACAAATATATTAAATATAAAACATATATAACTATGAATTAAAGAAAACGGAACTAGTTTATTTTTACAAACAATCGGGAGTGAATAGACCAATTTACTAAAATAAGTATATTTTGTGAAAGAGGTCACCAGAAATTTTAACATGTCATTTATCATACTGATGGCGATCCTTTCAAAAATTCGTATTTTCTTGAGGAGACACAAGTTGTGCTACTTTAATCAGCAGTTTTAATAAATTCTCTTTGCGTTTACGGTTTTTTGCTTTAGCAATTTCCCACGCAACTTCGTAGCTCGCTTCAGGAATGTTTTTCCTCATGAATTCCGGCTCGGTTGTTGCATTTGGTTTATTGCTGGTGGTTTATTTATTCTTTTATCAGACTTGCTTTTAGTCCTACTAGTTGCTTAGCATGATCAGCATCTGCGAAGAGTCAGTTTGTAAACGTAGTAATTTACATTATCGTTCTAATGAATTTTATTTCAAAATATGTATGTATGTATGTATTTTTTATTTTATTGGCTTATTTTACGACGCTGTATCAACATCTAGGTTATTTAGCGTCTGAATGATATGAAGGTGATAATACCGGTGAAATGAGTCCGGGGTCCAGCACCGAAAGTTACCCAGCATTTGCTCGTATTGGGTTAAGGGCAAACCCCGGAAAAATCCTCAATCAGGTAACTTGCCCCGACCGGGATTCGAACCCGGGCCACCTGGTTTCGCGGGCAGACGCGCTGACCGTTACTCCACAAGTGTGGACGTATGTATGTATGTATGTATGTATGTATGTATGTATGTCTGTATGTATGTATGTATAAATTTGTAATTAAAGGAATGAACTGCAGATTTAGTAAAAACTTATAACAATGAATTTAATTAATTCAACCTTAAAAATTTAAAACTTTTGTAAGTAATATACATACCTATGTGCAGGATTCCGTTGCAATTTACTTATATTTAGCAAGCCAGTAACACGTTTTGGCACAGCAAACGTCTAATATTCTCCACTTCCTCACAATATATAATAATAATAATAATAATAATAATAATAATAATAATAATAATAATAATAATAATGATTTATTTAACCTGGCAGAGTTAAGGCCATACGGCCTTCTCTAACACTCAACCATATTTCTTCCCATTATTTATGGAAATATATTTCGTTGACTTCTTCGTTTCACTTACTTCTACCAAAGGGGACATTCTTTCTTATTAATCCGCCGATGTAACTAAGCGACTTATCTCACTGAAGTACGTCAACAAACCCTGTCGGTACAGGTGAACTAGAGGCTGGGAGCTAAGAAGTCGCGTACTACAAGTTCTAAATGTACTACATTTCCCGACCTCTGGTTTATGTCCCAGATCACCTATTAACAGATTGATCAGCCTCACGGACTTTGAAGCCAAAAAATTTGATCAATTTCACTGTGCTGTCAACTAACGACTGCAGAAGTAGTTACGATATAACTCACATTTGTATTTCATTGACCAACTGTACTTCCATCTAACGGTCCTTACCAATCGACAGTGGTGGTTGTTCTCTTCCACATGTTACCGTTTTTAACATGGGGATGGCCAATCTGTTATGCAGGATAAAGTTGCCTATTTCCGTGATACCCCTAATCCAGTGATACCTTTTTAAAATTGAATGTCAGTCAAAACTTTTTCGTTCGACCACAGCGTCAGACATGTCTCTCGAAAGAGTGTATCTTTCGCCTACTTTTGAGACATCGGTGCACTTCCGAGCAAGATACCCAATCCTGTGACATTCAGTGAAAAAACGTATCACGGAATTGGGAGTATCACGGAATTAGGCAACTTCATCATATGTGATCAGGGTTTGTATTAAGCAGTTCTGTTAATGCATGTCAAACAGGCAATGTTGAAAGGACTCTGCATAGTAACTGTCAGACTTTCTTTGCCGCCTGATATATAGTTCGATGAATTTTGCAAGTGGCTAATTCTACCGTAAAATACTGTCCTCTGTGGACTGTACTGCCGCCTTGTTCTTTCTGTTTCTTTGTGTAGCTTCCTTGTAAGAAGAACCGTTTCCGGTAAGATGCCAGTCAGAAAGCGTAAAGCTTATGATTCTTCCGTATATAATTAAATAACTCTTAGAGCATAGAGGAACTTTATCAAATTAGTGTTTTGTACGGCTGATTCCTAACACAGTGTGCTGTGCTTGTACTTCAGCTGTGTTTGAGAATCCAATTGGAAATAACTTTGTGTTTGGGCGTAAAAGGAAATCTCCTTTATGTCTGATCTTCAGTCTATAGGCACGATAGCTCTTTCGGCTACAAATGCAATGCACCCAGGTTCGATTCAATGGCACGTACTGTGCTCCAACCACGAGAAAGTCTCTGCGGGATGAAAGGCAGCGGGGTAATGCTGTGAATGAATGTTGATGTCATAAGGTCACACACGTGGGTACTCGTATATCTATTGGCTCGCTCTCACAGCACAAACAATAACATTGATACACACATGTTTATACTACCCTAGTTACAAAATTAGATCACTGTTAATCTCCTGGTCTTTTAATCTCTCCATACAGGAAATAACAAATGCAGGAGAGACCATGGTTTTGAAACTGACGTTATAACGATAATATTATCTATCTATTTCGTTTCAATAGATGACGCAATAGTAAGCACATTCCTTTCACGGTTGATCTCCTGTTTGGAAAACAGTAGATGAGAATTATTCCCATGTGTAGAATTTGGTACTGTATATGATTGTATTACATTTGTAATAACATTTCTGCGAAACAAGCATAAAACTAATAAATTGGGCGATATTATGCAATAATAATAATAATAATAATAATAATAATAATAATAATAATAATAATAATATTGACAATAATGATAATGATCATAATACAGTAGTAATAATAATAATAATAATAATAATAATAATAATAATAATATTGACAATAATGATAATGATCATAATACAGTAATAATAATAATAATAATAATAATAATAATAATTTTGACAATAATGATAATGATCATAATACAGTAGTAATAATAATAATAATAATAATATTGACAATAATGATAATGATCATAATACAGTAGTAATAATAATAATAATAATAATAATAATAATAATAATAATAAAAGTACGAAAATAATGAGTACTACCAAATTTCACACTAAATAATTATCCCAACGCAACAGTAATGAGCACCAAAAGGTACTAAAATAATTCATACACTGTATTACAGCAATAAAGTACAGGGTCCGGAATTTGGTTCTGAGGAGTTTCAACATGCTGTTGTAAAGGGACTATAAGGTTTAAAAATTTTAAAAAATAACACAGTATGTAACCTGAATAATGCAATTTATTGGAATGTCTTCATTTTTTTTTTAAATTACACATTTCAAGTGAACCCCTTGGTTGTAATCTTATACGAAAATTGTTCACGACACTTTGCAATAAACCTCGAATTTCGTTGATTTCTTCCACTTCAGCCTGTATCCTGTTCTTCAGATCCTAGATAAAGTGTGTCCTCACAAAAAAAAAGTCGGGAACTGTTAGATCTGGGGATCGAGCCGGCCAATTGATATCTCCAAACCGAAAAATAATTCATCCTGTGAAGAAACTTCTCAACAATCGCAAGGTGTCTCTGGCAGTATGGGCCGTAGCCCCATCATGTTGAAACCACATGTCATCCCTGTTTTGTGTGCTTCTAAATGTCTGTAGCATCTGTCGAAAAAAAATGTTATGTTTTATTTAACGACGCTCGCAACTGCAGAGGTTATGTCAGCGTCGCCGGATGTGCCGGAATTTTGTCCCGCAGGAGTTATTTTACATGTCAGTAAATCTACTGACATGAGCCTGTCGAATTTAAGCACACTTAAATGCTTAAATGCCATCGACCTGGTCCGCAACCTTGGGCATAGAGGCCAGCGCTGTACCAACTCGCCAACCAGGTCGACAACATCTGTCGATACCGTTTACCATTCACCATAATAGCGCTCTCAATTCCATCTTCCAAAAAATTGGATCCAATTATGACTGCAGCAGAAACAGCACACCATACGATCACCTCCAAAGCAAGAGTGTTTCAAACTAGACCACACTCTATCCAGGATCTGAAGAACAGGATACAGTCCACACCTGTGGAGTAACGGTCAGCGCGTCTGGCCGCGAAACCAGGTGGCCCGGGTTCGAATCCCGGTCGGGGCAAGTTACCTGGTTGAGGTTTTTTCCGGAGTTTTCTCTCAATCCAATACGAGCAAATGCTGGGTAACTTTCGGTGCTGGACCCCGGACTCATTTCACCGGCATTATCACCTTCATATCATTCAGACGCTAAATAACCTAGATGTTGATACAGCGTCGTAAAATAACCCAATAAAAAAAGGAACAGGATACAGGCTGCAGTGCAAGAGATCAACGAAACATCAGGTTTATTGCAAAGTGGCATGAATAATTTTCATGTAAAATGATAACAGATCATAAGATACCAAGGGGATCACTTGAAATGTGTAATTAAAAAAATTAAAACAATCCAATAAATTGAATTATCCAAGCTAACTGCACGCATTGTATTCTTCACCTGACATAATTAGGAACATTAAATCCAGACGTTTGAGATGGGCTGGGCATGTAGCACGTATGGGCGAATCCAGAAATGCATATAGAATGTTAGTTGGGAGGCCGGAGGGGAAAAAACCTTTAGGGAGACCGAGACGTAGGTGGGAGGATAATATTAAAATGGATTTGAGGGAGGTGGGATATGATGATAAAGAATGGATTAATCTTGCTCAGGATAGGGACCAATGGCGGGCTTATGTGAAGGCGGCAATGAACCTCCGGGTTCCTTAAAAGCCAGTAAGTAAGTAAGTACATACTGTGTTAATTTTTAATTTTAAACCTTTACAACAGCATGTTGAAACCCTTCAGAACCAAATGCAGGACCTTGTAGTAACGGAGAAGAAGAATCAAGCCGGCTTTTCGAAAAAAAATTCGAATAAATACAGACCAAGAACGTATAAAGTTCATATAGTGTTGTCAATTAATTAGCATTTCAATCGTCTTGTTACGCATACATAATGAACATTTTTAAACGGCTGCGGTAATCAAACAAATAGGCCTATATGGGAAATGAAAATTCTACATATCAATACACAGATAATTGAAACCACTCCGGCAGTGTTGGAAACTCTTCTGCAATGATTACGCATTCATAAAACGAAACAGTTACAAGCCCTTATCTAGAAATGTGACACATTTGACACCTGCTATATAGTGAGACATGCCTGCAAATACACAATATCATAAATATTAATTTGTGTAGTATGGCAGAACTCATTTATTATGATCAATAATAACAATAAAAATTAAACGATAAATGAACTTTTTTGCAAGGAAATGTGCTTTATACATATATTGTAAACTGTAAATCCAGGTCATTTGGTTTCCAATCCTGGCAAGGAATTTACATTAGCGTGCAAATTAATCCCAACAACGTAATTACTTATGCAAAAACACTCAAACGGGATAAAAAAGGATCTAAGACATACCTCAGTAATCTATGTGGCCTCCCTTGTTCCTAATAACAGCTCTGAGACGATTTGGCATGGATTCCACTAATTTCCCACAAATATTCTTCATTTCTTCATCGCGAAACCATACACCAATGAGGGCAGAAATCATCCTCTCCTTTGTAGAAGAATCCATTTTTGCATTCTTCTTTTGCAAATTGACCACAAGTTCTCAATGGGGTTGATGTCGGGTGAGTTGCCTGGCCAGGGGAGTACCTGAATATTCTTCTTGTTGAAGAATTCTGTAGTTTTTCGAGACGTATGGCATGGTGCCAGGTCTTGTTGGAACACACCTCTGCCATCCGGAAATGATTTTTGCAGCTGGGGTACGATTCTGGTTTCCAATAAGTGAATATATTTGTTAGAATTCATCATTCCCTTGATAGGTATTAATGCTGCAGGCCCTTCATGTGTAAAACAACCCCAAAACATTGCTTTAGGGGGGTACTGTATTTGGGTGCTTGTTGGAGATGAGCTGCTGTTAATTTTTCGGATCCTTTCCGTACGTAAGAAACACGGTGGCCGTGGACCTCGAAATGAGACTAATCGAAAAAAGGTACATTCTTCCAGTCATTCACTGTCCAGTGTTGAAGTAATTTGCCCACATTAAGCGTTTTTTGCACATAACAGGGGTCAGCAGTTGCTTCTTAATAGGCGTACGAGCCCTTCGTCCAGCTTCCAAAGGCCTATGCCGCACTGTTGTGACGTGAATATTCACCCCAGTGGTAGCCATCAACTCGCGGGTTAAGTCGACAGCAGTTAGTCTAGGATTTAATTTACTTTTCCTGACAATTAAACTATCATCTGCAGGTGAAGTCTTCCTTTTCCGGCCACAGTTTCCCCTTTTCTGAGGTGTGATGGATCCAGTCTCCCTGTATCGTTTTATGATCGAATTAACAGTAGCCAAACCGATATGACATTCTGCAGCAATTTGCCTCTGTGTCATAGAAGAATGCTCTGCTAATGTTATAATTTTAGACCGTTTTCGTGGAGTTGTATCCATTTGTGAAGACGACAGAATGTACACAGGATTGCAGTATTAAGTCTTCAACACAACTGAAATGCTTATAAGTACAAAACGACAGGCAAAATGTCACATATAAAAAATAATGACAGACCTACAACAATGGAATTACACGTACTACAGGTGTCAATTAAAGCGGTATGAGCAGCTGTGAGGCCAACAATGACAGAAAATGTAAAAAATGTCGTGTTCGGATTAATTGGCACGCTAGTGTATAATGGTGTTGATCCTGTGTTTGTCGGTGTTGTTTCAATCTGTAAGTAATTCCAATATGTGCTAATGTATAATATTGCCTCAGAGTAAGAACGAGTGAATGCACACCGTATTGATCAGTATCTCCTGAGAATTTAATCATCATCGGCCGGCTATGCGGTCTAAAGGCGCGCTCCCCTTAGGCGGAGCGGTCTGGAGTTTCCTGGCTTTGAATCCCGACTCGGCATGGAATGATGTCCTCCGTTAAGGGGATATTCCAATAAAAATGACACCTTTTTTCCTAATGAATTTATAACCAAATTTTGAGAGCATTTCTTTAGCCTACTATGTAAAGAACTAAAAAATCAAATTTTTGAACCCCCCCCCAAATATTTTTGACCTTTGATTTTATTTTTTCCATATTTTTTAATAGATTCAAACCCAATTTTTAATAGAATATATTAATTTCTAAGCTTCCTTCTTTCCTGTTACATTCATAAGACATAGAAAGCATTTCTTTATATTCATTTTATGGAATATCTAATTTATTCACTTAAAAAAGTAATAAAATTTTGAATATGGTATTTCTTATATAATTCATAAAAAATTAATACAACAAACAAGCAGCATTTCTTACAAAATAAAGGCATAAAAAGCATGCAGCTATCTCATAAATACTTGTAGTAAAATGTTCCATTCAGACTGATTAACATTTGGCATAAAAAGTTGGTGTTGAATCAAGAAAAATAAACTTATGGAAAAATGGATTTGAAAGTAAAATGAATATTTATGTAACACATAGGTCTGCCTATTAAAATTCTCTTCCGCTACATTCATGTAGTAACTTCAGGGAACCAACTTTAGAACAAGTTACTAGATTTGTAATCAGAAATTTGTAAAAAAGAATTCTTTGTTGAAAAAGTAATTTTGACAGCTCTATAAAATGCTAAGCCTTTTTACAGCCTTACCGTATATTTCCGAATATAAGGCGCACCTTTAACCCAGTCCTTGGAGGATCAAAATCGGGGTACACCTTATATTCGCATACAAATAAACATTATCACTGATGCCATAAATCATATTTAGTACCATATTTTTCTCCATTAGAAGCAACTTTAATCTACGTAGGTACAAATTCACTCACTTCCATCTCCTTACAAACCGTATTTCTCTTTTCAATCTACTGTATTACCGGTACGTAACGGTAACATGATAATACTAATTGTTGTTCTCCGGAACTACGGGTACTTTCAACAATGCACTGATTCACTTCTAGCTTCTTACTAATATTTCACTTTTCAGGTTATTTTTAGTAGGTTATTTTACAACGCTTTATCAACATCTTAGGTTATTTAGCGTCTGAATGAGATGAAGGTGATAATGCAAGTGAAATGAGTCCGAGTCCAGCACCGAAAGTTACCCAGCATTTGCTCATATTGGGTTGAGGGAAAACTCCGGAAAAAACCTCAACCAGGTAACTTGCCCCGACCGGGAATCGAACCCGGGCCACCTGGTTTCGCAGCCAGACGCGCTGACCGTTACTTCACGTGGACTTCACTTTTCAAATCTCAACGGTAACATAATAATACTCATCGTTGTTCTCAGGAACGGTAAAGCTTGATTCAGGCATTTTGGCCCCTGAAAAAGAAAGTGGATAGACTAAGAGCAGGTTACTCATCACTACTGGCGGACTGGGTCACACAGGTCAGGCAGCACAGTCATAAAACCAAAGACTTGCTTCTTATCATGTCGCGGTATACTCCGCCGTAAAAACACAATATTCTTCCAAACGTCCCGTCACTAAGCACTACGTCTGTTGACTAAACAATGTCATGATCACATTTTCTTGACATGAGTGTCCCTCAGTTTCGAGCACAGATATTATTTTCATTCTTCCTCTTCCCTCTTCCCCTCCTATGCACATTTGTGATTAAATTTATTTCTTATGACGCAACGCACAGCTCGCTCACTAGCCAAATAACCAAGGACAGGGGCCAATAACGCTGAATCCAGCTGTACTTTCAATAATGCACGCTTGGTAGAAACGGTTTAAAGAACATGATAGCAAAGAGAAGACAGAAGATTAAACTTATTTTCGCTTTTCTATTGTACATTTTTTTTTATTTTGTAGTGGGCCTTATATTTTTTTTCATTTTACATTAATTTATTTACATTAAAGTACGTTAATAAACTATTTATTTGTTCATTGATTTATTCATTCAATCACTCATTTACTCAATGATTCATTCAATCATTCATTCATTTACTTATGTATTATATTTTATAGATAGATTTATTCTAGGATATAAAATTAATTAGTATTAACGTTGTATCACATTCACTTTTTATAATGAATTAACAACTCTTAAGTACCCATTCCCGTATGACCGATGTTTTCCTGCGCGTAATATTCCTAGATTTTCATCCTCTACCAAGACCAGACAACATACTGCGTGTTCAGTTCAAAGTGTGTCATGGCTCGCTGTATGTCGTCATGTGGCTAGCCGATGAGCCTAGAGAATTCAATCTTCCTACATTTCCGCAGAGCCGTATTACCTCTGTGCCAGAGAAGTTGCCTGGCAAGTACGGCGTTCATTCAGAAGATTACTTACCGATACGTACCGTAACGCCGGTAGTGGCAGGAATGTGAACTGTTTGGAAACACGTACTGAGGTGAGTTTTTTCCTTACTGTCGGGATATGGGGAGAGGGTTAAGACGATTACTTACGTACAGTATTTGCTGGCATTAACTTCGACGATCAACTTGGACACGGAGCATTTGATTTGTGTTGTGGAATGTTGGAGTACGCAACCGATGATAACAAATATCCTGCGTACGAATTGCCCGCGCAAAACACAGTTCGAAAGAGGTTATGGTGCCACACAGACCGTACAGACTGCCAATTGTTGCTACGACGTTCAAGTTATACCGTACACGTTCTGAAGTTCAGATTGAACGCCTTGATTACACATTACGAACTCGCAGAAGTATTGTAAGACAATTTTATTGCAAAAGGGTGTCAATAATGGATGAAGAGATTGTCTGGAACTCTCCTATGAGTGAGAGATAAATGTGCATGTCCTGCCAGGAACATAACCAGAGTCTGCAGGAAATGCAAAGTGGGAGTTCGACGTATCAGCCGCTTTGTCCAGCAGAAATTCCAGAACTGGAACTGGACGGCCGGGACAGTAAAACTCTGTACGAATACAAACAAGGGTTCGCTTTGGGGAATGCCGGATATTTTGACAACATCCACTTGTGGATTGGACCGGTAAACAGAGCTGCGAGATTGTTTATATCAGAGCTGTGCTCAAGCGCCAATTACATCTCCTAACGGATGCGACTATATTGAACTCTGATTTTTTTCCCTAGACCTGCATGCCTGTTAAGGCTGGTTCACAATGAAACGGAAACAACGAGAACGGAAATATTGTTAAAATAAATGTATTTAAATGTGAACATTCACAATAGTTAATTGCGAATGCTCACATTTAAATACGTTTATTTTAACAAAATTTCCGTTCTCGCTCTTGTTGTAGTTTCCGTTCCCGGTTTATTGTGAACCAGCCTTAACTGTATGATTTTAATACATATACTCTGCTTGCATATTGTTCATTGTCTCCAAATTCGTTTCCTCTCTTTCCACAATATTTTTTATCGAAACTTCCGTATTTCAATTGACCGCTCAAGACCCGGGGCTCGAGGATAAAGGCATGAAAGTCCTTAGACTGACAAAAATAATCCCAACTCTTAAGGCTGGTTCACAATAAACCGAGAACGGAAACGACAACGACAACGAAAACTGAAATAATGTTAAAATAAATGTATTTAAATGTGAGCATTCACAATTAACTATTGTGAATGTTCATATTTAAATACATTTACTTTAACATTATTTCCGTTCTCGATCTCGTTGTCGTTTTCATTCCTGGTTTATTGTGAACCAGCCTTTACATGGAAGAGGAATATCTGTTCTTGCCCAGAATTCTGTCATTCACGAATATCCTTGGTTTTCGCCGTAAAGCTGTAAATTTGGATCGATAGTTTACAAAAATATTATAGATATTTTCACGTAGAAGTACGACTTTGTATTCGGCAAAGTGGGTTCACAACCGCACGGTAACGATGTCCACAATAAGTGCGACATTATAATTGCTTATAACTAGGGATCGTACATTTTTCCGCGTGAGACTACAAGGTTAAGTATCACTGGAGTTTTTACTGTAGCGGATGACTTGCATGTAGCAGGTGAAGTACTTGTGTCTGCTCACGCGACTCCTCTTTGGTCAAGTTGCACAGAAGAAAACATGGACAAATTTAACAATTACACTAATATTTTAAATTTATATTGTTTACACTATGTACAAAGAACACGCTAGTTTTACTATTTCCACTATGATAAAGAATGTGGTCGACCTGGTTGGCAAGTTGGTATAGCGCTGGCCTTCTATGCCCAAGGTTGCGGGTTCGATCCCGGGCCAGGTCGATGGCATTTAAGTGTGCTTAAATGCGACAGGCTCATGTCAGTAGATTTACTGGCATGTAAAAGAACTCCTGCGGGACAAAATTCCGGCACATCCGGCGACGCTGATATAACCTCTGCAGTTGCGAGCGTCGTTAAATAAAACATAACATAAAGAATGTAGGCCTACATTGATCCAAAATTATTTTTCATTCCTAATAATTTACATTTCTCATTTATTTTGACATGAAAAAAGGACTTATGTTTAAATAGCCCCTTCTACTCAGTTTGGGTTCTAGTATTAAAAGGACTTAAGTACGGTTATTTTTGGAAATAATCAAGAAAATTGTTAAATGAGCAACATTGACTATTTTAGAAGAAATATAAACAAATAATATCCAGGAAAAACCTTTTAATTAATAAAACTCTATAATTGACAACAATTTCAATCTTTCTACTGCTCTCCTGAAAACTATAAAATTTTTACTTAAGACCTTTTCCCTCCCGACGACAGATTTATGTACAGTTTTCTACATTGTAATGTAAGGTATTTTGTTTCATAATACTATAGCCTACTTATTTTGTAAATTGTGTATAATGGTGTATGAAAGGGCTTCAGACATTGACTACTTTCAAAAGCCGATTGTCAAAAAGACTGACTTTCGTCTCTAGAATATATTTCTTCAAATATGTTTAACTTTTGTGGAATATGATTTTTATTTGTAATATATCAATTTGTCCTTCGTTATGAAATATTTTTTGACATGAATTGTCTTATATATTACTGAATTGTAATTGTTTAACTCTTGGAATTACGTGTAACTAAACATATGTAAAATTTCCAGTTATTATTATTATTATTATTATTATTATTATTATTTCATTGTTTTCTGTGTTGCTGTTATTTATATTTCCTATGCTTTTTATACTGGTTGAGTGGAAGAGAAGATCTTATGGTCTTAGCTCTGCCAGTAAAAATAAATGAACGAATAATTTTAATTGTAGGAAACATCATCGTAGTATCAGTCTTATTCACTATAATGCACTGTAAACAGTCTATGAGGTCTAGTTTGAATCATGAATAGAACATCAACTTCAGCACAAACAAGATGCTGTGGCACGTGTCAAATATGACGTCACGTCAATATAGTCTATGAATAGCTGACCTTATCTCCGTAGCCCTGGGACAAAATACGGTCCCTACTTATAACTTTGAATAAATAAACATAACGAAATAAAAAGTATACCATCGTGTAGATACAGGAGTCCTGCAATCCTAAATGTCGCACGAAACCTGTCGGAGAGATAGATTGGCACTTCATTCCTCGAAAACTGCGTTCCGGCGGCAATATTATGCGCATAAATTCGTAGGAACTGAACCGATCCGGACGTTTGAGTTGCCGATCGATAGAGCGCGACGAGTTCGACCAAATAAATGCGAAAATATTGCGATTCGGGGTTAATTAAACTTTCAACTTTCAAAAAGTATTTGTGGAAATTTGTGAATTATCAAATTTCCTCGAAATTAAAATATCGATACAATACAAAGGTAGAGGCTAGCACAAAATAAGAAAAAATCCCAAATCGAAACATACAAGTCTAAGACGAGCTCTGTGGAGTACAAGAGACGACAGAGAGAGCCCAATAGTGCGGCGGCACACGCACCTTCCGTGGACTGTGTGGCTGTAGAACAAGGCTGACTGCAACAATCCACAATCTTCTTCTACTAAAACAAATTAGTAGACTATAAGTCTAGTTTGTAAGGATACTCTGTAAACTGTATATCCGTATCTAGTCTGAAAGTAGTCTATACTCTGTAAACCATTCATCAATTCAATAAACGAAACAAAATTAAAACAGCTTTTTCTCCAATTATTTCAGCCAGAACCAACGTCGCTGACAAACGCATTTCTACGTCCTTAATCTCTCTGGCTCACTAGTGAATCCACTGCTATTTCTCTTTTTCGCTCTTGAAAGTCCATCGTCATGGGTCCAGATTCTTTCAGAAATGTCGTATAAAATCATAGACACGCCTTGATTCAGTCGTAGGTGAGTGACCAGCTGACGTTTTACACTAAAATAACTGTTATTTTCTTTGCGACCACAATTACCTGTCCGTTGTTGGTCTAAACTTGTATCCACTGTGACAATATTATTTATTTAAAGCTTCACATTACGAACCGTCTACATAAAAGTGTTTTAGGTCAAAATTCCGTACTCGACCTCCATTAAAAAAAGCCGGATTTTTCCTGTTCCTTTTATGGGGACATGTGTGAAAAATTCTGGACGTCTTGTGTTTCTTATTTTTAAAACTAAAGAGAGTGGAACCCCGTTTAACCGAAAAGGTGCAGTAAAAATACATACCGATGTTTTATAACAAAACACACACGTTTTCCTTTAGAAACATTTGTCCAAAATATAAATGCGTCTTGTGTTGCAAAGGTGCGAGTATGTCAATGCATGCTAATGAGACAGCTTCCGCTTTGTTCTCACCCTATATGAATACTACTTAATAGGGGCAAATTCCGTTTAAGGAATGCACAGTAGTAAGCAGTGGTAAAGCTAGATTGTAAATGTTGGGTAGACTAAAAATATCTGCTTACCTTATATCTTTTTACAGAACAGATGTTTCTCGACTTTTCTATCGAAAGTCTTTTTGACATAGACTCGACAAGAAGATGATGATAACTAATTTTGAACCCCGAATAGAAAACAGTTAAAACAATATAATTTAACTGTCTCAGAACACCTTGTTAGTCTAGGATATTTCTTATAACATGACCCGTTATTTTAATATATAAATGAGGTGTCGATCCCCTATCTTTATAAGCACATTTTGTTTCATATGTCCAAATTGAAAACTTTTTCTCGTTCAATTCTACAAATAATGACCTCAATATTCTCTCAGTATGAGACATTTTACACAAAATTAAAATGTGAAACACTTACGTATCATCTTTTGATTAAACTAAACTCAACAACGCAGAGCTATTGGACAACACCAATATAGCGCGGAGTAATATTGTGGCGGAAGGCTAGCCTCTTTCTGTGAGAAGATGTAGCGAATCTATACCCTTCCTCACGCTTGTGAGTCAAGGCTGTAGCCCAGATCGCATATATAATAGATTGATCATCCCTATGTTAAAATCGGTAGCACCACAATCTAGTATAAACAGTCACGAAGCTCAATACGTAGTAAACATGTATCCATAGATAGTTACTAACCAGTATGATCGCTACTATCGCCTCATTACAGACAATGCGAAATAGTACCTGCACAGTCTATTGTTCCTAGTACCCTCATAAACTTAAGCTTCGTGACTGTATGCAGATACTAGAATATGGTAGCACTTTGAAGAGAACAATCGCCAGGATCGCCACCCGTCCGCCGTAAACGAACACGAGATGGCAGTACAGTCGCTAATGCAATTCAAATGGGAGTTATGACGTGACTCCTTATGTAACAAATAGACGGCAACATAGCAAACCTGACAAAAGTTTTTACCGTCGAAGTCTGTAAGGCCGAGCAATCTGGGTATATATGATCTAGGGTTGTAGCCATGCTTTTAGAGGTTATTTGCCTGAAGTCTCTCTGCACGCACTGCTCTCTCCATACTGGAATGGCTGCCAACAATGAATAAATGGAAGGATCGAAATGCAAGCAAGTGTTACGATATATCGTTATTACATATTTATATGCCTATTATTACTAGGGTGTTAGTTGGGAGACCGGAGGGGAAAAGACGTTTAGGTAGGCCAAGACGTAGATGGAGGATAACATTAAAATGAATTTGAGGGAGGTAGGATATGATGATAGAGACTCGATTAATCTTGCACAGGATAGGGACCGATGGCGGGCTTATACGAGGGCGGCAATGACCCTGCGGGTTCCTTAAAAGCCATTTGTAAGTAAGTAAGTACTATTACTAGGAATAATAACTCAATTTTTTTGGGTAAGCTAAGCTTCGGATGCCTCTTACGATCTTCGTCACTGGTAGTTAGAGAAATCTGCTTTCTAGAGCCTCAGTTAATTTGTTTTGTACTCTCGGCCGGCACAGCGTCAAGTGAAAGTCTTTCTTTTTCATGTACCTTTTGTTTCACCTAAACTCTACTCCAAAAACTAAGGAACCAGACGCAACTAAATGAGAGCTGAAGACTAATTCCGCGTGTATTGATTTCTGTGATGTTACAGGTCTTAAGCAGTTAGTGTATATTGTGTTAAGTTATTTTATCAAGTGTGTGCTTTATATGACGTCAACAAAACATAAAAGTGTGACTAGACTTATAAACATCAAACAAAATAATTAAGCTGTGAGATGAGTGGAAAATCGCGTGATATTACGAACGTCGCAACAGATTATGGAGTCGGTACCGTAACTGCCTCGGATTGAGTAAGATGAAATTGAAAACTTGTAGAACACCCCTCTAAAATACCATACATCAGAACTATGAAAGAAGCTCAATTTAAAAAATTTAACAACGATGTGTTATTTCTGATAAAAACAACGTGCGAAAGGGATACAATTATACGGAATTATAATTTTTAAAAAGGCTAAATTATTAGCAGATGTATCAGGAGAAGATGTAAAATACCTTAGTGCTACTTCTGCCTGGTTGGATATATTTAAATATAGATGCGACATATATCAGCTACATCTAAGTGCAGAGAGTATAATAGAATATGTACAATAATAAAGTGCGTGCGTTTACTTTGCAGTGTTACACGTATTATTATTGTAGCTTACTCCCTTCACTATCGAAAATTATAGCCGTGGATTTTACGAAAAATATGATATCCTAAACCGCTCCGCCCCCTTTATTTCAGATAACCTTGGTTCTATTGTAGAACATTCGAGGCTGCAGCAAAGAGAGAGATTTTTCCCATAAGTGTAAAAATTTCGATAAAAAATCTTGTTAACAAATGAGTTACAAATAAAATTCGACAGTCATCAGGATTACACAATTGAAATGTACAAGAATTACCTCGAACATACAGAAGTGGAAGAAGTTTTATTGTTTTATTTGTCCAGATGTGAAAATTGAAAATTAGAATTTATTAAAGTTACATTACCAGGAAAACAGAGAGGATTTGGAATTGAACGGGTTACATCAGCTGCTTGTCTATGCGGATGACGTGAATATGTTAGGAGAAAATCCACAAACGATTAGGGAAAATACGGAAATTTTAATTGAAGCAAGTAAACAAATAGGTTTGGAAGTAAATCCTGAAAAGACAACGTATATGATTATGTCTCGTGACCAGAATATCGTACGAAATGGAAATATAAAAATTGGACATTTATCCTTTGAAGACGTGGAAAAATTCAAATACCTGGGAGCAAAAGTAACAAATATAAATGATACTCGGGAGGAAATTAAACACAGAATAAATACGGGAAATGCCTGTTATTATTCGGTTGAGAAGCTTATATCATCGAGTCTGTTGTCAAAAAATCTGAAAGTTAAAATTTATAAAACAGAGGGAAGAATTGGATCGGTGTCGGTTAGAGTTCCCGAGTAGCTCAGTGGTAGAGCGTTGGTACGTTAAACCTAAGGTCCCGGGTTCGATACCCGGCTCCGGAACAAGTTTTCCCTCGAAATTATTCAAATCAACTTTACAGGGAGTTATACCTGAAATCTTGATTTGCAGTTATATTAAAGGTTGTTCTTTATGGTTGTGAAACTTGGACTCTCACTATGAGAGAGGAATATAGGTTAAGGATGTTTGGGAATAAGGTCTTAGGAAAATGTTTGGTACTGAGAGGGATGAAGTTACAGGAGAATTGAGAAAGTTACGCAACGCAGAACTGCACGCATTGTATTCTTCACCTGGCATTATTAGGAACATTAAATCCATATGTTTGAGATGGGCAGGATATGTAGCACGTATGGGGAATTCAGAAATGCATATGGAGTGTTAGTTGGGAGGCCAGAGGGAAAAAGACCTTTGCGGGAGGCCGTGACGTAGATGGGAAGATAATATTAAAATGGATTTCAGTGAGGTGAGATATGATGCTAGGGACTGGATCAATCTTGCTCAGGATAGGGATCGATGACGGGCTTATCTGAGGAAGGCAATAAACATCCGGGTTTTCTAAAGGCATAAGGTACCCAGATGTGAAGTATGAAGGTGTGCAGTCAACCGTTAAGTACTTGAAATTTAAAAAAGTGCATATAGAAGAATATTCTTTTTATTTATAAATTTCCATTCTCAAATTAGGGGCTACATGTTTTGAATTTTGAAATTGAGAAAGCAAGCTTTAAAATGGGTGGTATGAATTATCTTTTCCTTAAGTAAAACTGGAATCCTGAACTCTACAGTAAAATGCTAAAGACTTGTGAATTTTCTCCTGCATTTCCACATCGTAATGCTGGTCATGAACAAATATATTTTCATTACAGGTTTTTATTCCGCAATGTAAATTTTATTCTGTGTGTGAGATTTTCTAAGAATGCGTCTTGGTTTATTAAGCTGGACTCAATAAAATTGGCAATATATACATACACAGAATGTCCCATTTATCTTGTGCACCTATTATAAAAATTTGTTTGTTTGGCTATGTATTGGAATTTTTGTTTTTGAGCGTTATATTAGAACGAGGGGCTAACATGAGTGTAGAGATTTGGTGCATGTAACTACAATATGGTACAAGATACACGTGACGTCATCAATTTTTCAAATAACACTACATACTTTAATCATTTTACATTGATTATTCACATAAAGTCGAGTTCAAAAATGTATCACAATGTCACCTTCCCGATCCATAAAAACAACAAAATGCGAAATTATTGCCATCAGAATGTGCCGTTTGTTGTGATGGCCCATTCATCTTGTGCATTAACTTACATAAAACGAAAGACGACTGACGTCCGTGCACGTCGTGTGTTGTGTGTTTGCTGTCTTAACATGTAAACAAACCACAACAAATGTCGACGCCACAATCCGCGTACAGTGGCCTGCACGTTCTCCGGACCTGTTACCACTCGGCTTCTTCCTGTGAGGAACTGTAAAGGACAGTGTGTACCATAACATTCTGATAACTTCAGAGGACATGTAGGAACGCATTCAACAGGTTTGTGTCCATTCAGCCAGCAATATACCGGGCAGTCATACAGTCTTTCGGGGAACGCCTTCGAATTTTCATTAATGCGAATGGTCATCATTTGGAACATCATCTGTGACTCTCAAAGCATAACTATCACATTGGAAGTACGTTTTTGTTTCGTTTTGTTGTTATTGATTAGGAAGATGACGTTGTGATACATTTTTGACCTGGTATTAATGTGTGTAATCAACGTAACATGATTAAAGTATGTAGTGCTATTTGAAAAATTGATCACGTCACGTGTATCTTGTACCATAATGTAGTTACATGCACCAAATCTCCACAGTCATATTAGCCCCTCCTTCTAACATAACGCTCATAAACAAAAATTTCAATATCTATCCAAACAAAAAAGTTATAATAGGTGCACAAGATAAATGGGACACTGTATATATAAAGATTGGCGGTTTTGAAATGAACTTCAAGCGTTATCTAAGTCTTTTTTTCACTACAGAAAGAGGCCCCTTTTAAAAATGACTTTTCTGGCAAAGTTTTTTTTAACTTTTCATCAAATGGGAAGCCTAAATTGAAGGGGTTTGTTCTCGGACATATTTTATGTGAGTTTTGGTAACTCGTGTTTCTATAATGCACAAAATTGTTTCATAAAAGAGATTACTAAGGTTACTAGAAGCGACGGAACCATTAGCGATTATGGCTCATGTTTCAATTTGTAATGAAAGACTCCAAGGAAATTTGTACTCTAATGTGGCGTTTCCTTCTTAAAACATTTGTAGTCTGATATTTTCCTGCGTACTGAATTTCTTCGAAGAAACTTTATGTAATTTCTGCTAAGGGTTACTGGTCTCGTTCTTGCTTAAAAATCAACGAAATGACGGACGGCTGACATTCAGGTATTGAGACCGCACGGGGTACAAGAATTAGCTAAACCTCTGCTGTACGTGGAAATCTGATTTCGAAAGATGATCAGGCATAAGGATGAGGACTAAATTGGGAAGACGAAGAAGAATAGGAAGGTAAGGAAAATTATTAACATTTTCAGTTTCTGCGTTGAATTCCCGTGCAGGCCGGGGATCGTTCACCTCAGCCTAAGGAACAGCAGCAGAGAGTTCGAACGTGTTAACACTGACTTGAATTACTTCAAATATTCTGAATGTTCATTAAACAACAGGCAATTAGCTTCCTTCTTTTCCTGCACAAGGCGTAGCATTACAAACGGAAAGGAAAGAAGAAATTACGGGCTTCAGAAGCGTGCTCACAGGGGCGAAATTATTTAATGAACACTCTCTTCACATTGAGCACCGAATAATCACAACCAATTGAGAACTACACACTCTCCATTATAGAAAGATGAGAAAATAACATGACTTAATAATGAAGAGAAGAGAAGAGAAGAGAAGAGAAGAGAAGAGAAGAGAAGAGAAGAGAAGAGAAGAGAAGAGAAGAGAAGAGAAGAGAAGAGAAGAGAAGAGAGTAGGGGAAGGCAGTGGACAGGAGAAGGGAAGGGAATAGAGAAGAGAAGAGAGTAGGGGAAGGCAGTGGACAGGAGACGAGAAGAGAAGAGAAGAGAAGAGAAGAGAAGAGAAGAGAAGAGAAGAGAAGAGAAGAGAAGAGAAGAGAAGAGAAGAGAGTAGTGGAAGGCAGTGGACAGGAGAAGGGAAGGGAATAGAGAAGAGAAGAGAGTAGGGGAAGGCAGTGGACAGGAGAAGGGAAGGGAATAGAGAAGAGAAGAGAAGAGAAGAGAAGAGAAGAGAAGAGAAGAGAAGAGAAGAGAAGAGAAGAGAAGAGAAGAGAAGAGAAGAGAAGAGAAGAGAGTAGGGGAAGGCAGTGGACAAGAGAAGAGAAGAGAAGAGAAGAGAAGAGAAGAGAAGAGAAGAGAAGAGAAGAGAAGAGAAGAGAAGAGAAGAGAAGAGAAGAGAAGAGAGTGGACAGCAGAAGGAAGGGAATAGAGAAGAGAAGAGAGTAGGGGAAGGCAGTGGACAGGAGAAGGGAAGGGAATAGAGAAGAGAAGAGAGTAGGGGAAGGCAGAAGAGAAGAGAAGAGAAGAGAAGAGAAGAGAAGAGAAGAGAAGAGAAGAGAAGAGAAGAGAAGAGAAGAGAAGAGAAGAGAAGAGAAGAGAAGAGAAGAGAAGAGAAGAGGAGTAGGGGAAGGCAGTGGACAGGAGAAGGGAAGGGAATAGAGAAGAGAAGAGAGTAGGGGAAGGCAGTGGACAGGAGAAGAGAAGAGAAGAGAAGAGAAGAGAAGAGAAGAGAAGAGAAGAGAAGAGAAGAGAAGAGAAGAGAAGAGAAGAGGAGAGGAGAGGAGAGGAGAGGAGAGGAGAGGAGAGGAGAGGAGAGGAGAGGAGAGGAGAGGAGAGAAGAGAAGAGAAGAGAAGAGAAGAGAAGAAAAGAGAAGAGAAGAGAAGAGAAGAGAAGAGAAGATTAATAAGCGATAATACTCCGTAATACTGCACTCTGAACAACGAACCACAGTGGGCCGAGCTACGTGTTTGTAAATTATCGCAAGAGTAGAAGAGATGTGATAGAGGCATCAGAGCCCTAAATCTTTGTAGTTGGAACGTGGGTGGAAGCACCAGGGTCTGATGACGCAAATGATCGATTCATTTGCGATATGTCCAAACAAGATTAATCAGAGGGATGTAGTAACAAATGAGGGCGCAGACCCACTGACCTGTGGTGCAAGCGCGCCGTCCGGCCGCTGGTTTTCATTTTTCGTTTTATACAGGAAGCAGTAGGCAGAGATTCACTTTACAATATGCACACGCGTGCGTGAACTGAATAATCTGCAGCTTCGCCTGTTTTTCAAATCGCCGCAGTCGACGAGAAATATTTTCAATTAATCCGTTTCATTTTATTTCTCATTACAGGAAGTGTAGAGAAAGTATTCCTGTTCAATTAATATATACCACCACTATCAGTATTCAGACACAAAGTCATAGCAAAGACCGATGTGGAGTCACGTGTTCAAGCCCCTACGATATAACTGTATTTGCAAACAAAAGAGTTTGGAATTGTTTTTCGGGTCGCTAACTTTTCCATTCCCAGTATTCTTCGAAATTTTCATTACCACCGCCCCATGGAAATTTATCGGGTTTTCGTGATAATGTTGGTGGCGATGGTAATGGTGGTGAATAACTGTTATTAATAACTATAATAACTAAAAGCTAAAAATTGTTTTGTTTGGTGATGGTGGATCTTTTAAGCTGAAAACTGTCGTAAGTCCTATTAGCGTTATTGAAGATTATCGTAAATACGAGAGCCTATGGAATGTTCAGCCACAATTTTGAGAATCAAGATGGCATAAATATTGGACTGATATTTATTAGGGTCTATTAATTTATTTTATATAAGATATTTAGTGAAGATGACGTTCAACACAGCGCATCATTCAGATATAAATTTTATTTAACGTATCTTTCAACTACCACCAAATTCCCGCTTTCTGTATCTTACCTACTTAATCATCACTGTTAACGTCATAACAATAATTTAAGAAGTCGTGGGGGTTCAACTGCAGACGTTATTCAGAATCGAAATTCAAATTGTGCGACAAAAGACCTCCAAATTTAAATGGGGCGCTTTGCATGGGACAGCATTCCATTATATGCCGCATAGGCCTATCTATTACAAGAGTCACACAGCTGTACTTCTTTCTCGATGAAAGTCATGCTAAAGATATACAGGGTGTACGAAAAATGTCGTTCAATAATAATTACAGGCCGTGATAAAGGGGATCAGGACAATTGAAATTAAGATAGGAACCAACCCTCTATCTCGCAATTTTCACCTCACGTCAAATGGGGTAATAAACGTAATGTAGCTCTAAAGAATGTATAAGCCATAAATATCACTTCAAATGCCTCGAAAGGAACCTCGGTGCCGGGGATCAAACCCGCGTCCTGAGTTCTATGTACCAAGCGCTCTAACCACTGAGCTACGCCGAAGTTCAATCTACAGCACCGGGTCGGATGGTAACTATTGTTACCATAATAGATAAATTCTGTAGGACCAAAAATTAATCTTTATGTACATTTTCAGTTTATTCACGGCCGTCTAGAGCAATCAGCTACTCGCTACATGCTAGTTTTGAACTATGAAGTTCGCTATGTATCTGCCACACGAATCTGTTGATTCATCAACCAAAATCCATACGCAGTTCCCTCCTATGTTAGACCATATTAAATCCAGCGAAAGTAAATAATTTGTCCTAAGAGTGGATTCATCCGGTGTCCTCTGATTAAGACAATATTTTTGAAGAAATGATCGTAGATGTGGATTATTTAATTTATGCAGAGGAATGTTCTGCATACAAAAGCTTTACAAAGGTCAGAGGAAAATGTACTAACTTCCGACAGTGATTTGGCCTGAGTTAAAAGTACCTGTTGCGTGTTCTTACCCTTTTGTTTTGACCTGATATGAGCAGTTGTTTTCGAATGATGTTCTAGTTAAAACTTTTTCTCGCATTTCTCAGTCTTCTCACATACTTGACAATACCCTACATCGCCGTCACTTGAATAGTCACTATTGCCTGAAATCCACCGCTTAATTAAAAAGAATTTAGTGGACTTATCTTTAGGCATTTTGAGTTTAATCTGACAGAACACAGCATAAACTATTAGTAGATGAAAAACAAGTCAACAGATGAACACCTGCGGTCCTGCCAACACAATATTTTAGAGGATACTTAATTGAGAAAGGAATGTACGAAATTCCTTTTGTGAAAAAGGTCTGCAACGTCCATCTACCTGGATGGGTATTGTGAGACTGGAAGTATGGTCCCATTAACTTTTTACTTGAAATAGGAAGGTTATTGTGGTGCCAAAGGATGTCCGACATACAAATTCATTATTAGATTTACAGTTCGTTCAGAAATGTCAGATAATTGATAATACATAAACCTAATAAATGCCGAAACAGCCACTAACCATCAAAATATGCATTTGCATTTGCGCATATGAATTTTCGAAAAATCCGGGCCCTACTCATAAGATACCCACCGACGATGGGTAGCTTTCAATTACTGCATATGCCCTCGTTTTTATTGGAAAAAGGTATGCATAATTGAATGCATTTCGTTCACTCCTACGTGCATTGTTTGAATGCATAGAGTCGAGAGAAAAGTTGAACCGTGCAGATGTACAGTTTCCCTAGAAAAGGATGAGACGATTGAATATTTCTAAGTCTCAGATGTAAGACACTGCGCACGATCGGAGACCAGAGCACTGATACACAAGATAACGAATATTGAGTTACTTAAATTCAGGCTATTTGGTTTCTTACTAGCATCGTTCCGAAATTCACTTCAAAAACTGCAAAAAATATGATAATATTACGTAAATAAAAGCTAAATATAGACATAAATCATGTAGTTAAATCGACAATGAAACTTCATGACTAGATCGACACTCCACACAGAAAGGAAAGCTTTCGTGTCGTTTCAATAGCTCAGACGCTAAGACTTCTGCGTCTCGTGTAGAAGAGTGCAAGTTCGATTCCTAGTCTACACAACGATTTCTTTTTTTTGTTTAAATAACTTTGAAATAGCTAAATAACGTTGAAATAGAGTTTTACAAAGTCCTCAGATTAAGTGTTAATGATCACAGACAATACAAAATTACAAGTTATAATATTGTAAACGTTAATATAATGAATGCATTTATACATACACACACATACAATGTAAATGCATATATATTAAAAACTAACAATTAAAATGAAATTAAAAAATATTCCTAAGCCACAGAGACAAACTTTTACAAAGGTTTAAAGTCCTTAGGCTATGTCATTTGTTGAGTAGTTATTACAATATTTTATTAGTAGCTTTCCCATATGTGTAAGAAATGCACTCGCACAAAACAATTTTTCTTAAAAGTGTGGCTTTGGATTATTTCATTCTCACCCCTTCAGTTGATATTAACTATTTTATCTACGTGTTTGCAATAGTGTTTAATTTAATGTTCATTCAATTTTATTCATGTTATGATTGAATGCAAAAGCACTGTTGCAGTTATTGACTAATTACATATATTAATACTAATTATTAAATGCATCTGTTAAGTAACCAATTGCAGTATCTTTTGCAAAATCTTGAATGTTTAAGTTGTCTGTCCTTTATACTATAAGACATTAAAACAATTTGCAATAGATATTTTGTTTCTTAGAATATCTACAAGTTTAGCTTCAACAATATTCCGAATAGCTTTAATTGCATTATACCTTAAGTTCACGCAAATATTACGGTATCAAGTCGGATACGAACCATGGTAACTTTGCATAAGAAGCTGTAGTAACATCGAGAAGAGAGAATGCAGAGCAAATTTAGTTAGTGACTACAGTATGCGACGGAGAGCCCACCCCATGCAGTGTCACGGAGTCTAATGCGAGCTGCAGACCGAAGTCCTCGACAATTTGTGTCATTCATTAACACACATCGCGCCAGTGCACTCTCTTGAAAGCCGGCAGCGGAACATGCGTCATTGAGTTAAGTACAAGCCGTCGTTTTTACAACCCGAATATCCTCCGCTGACATTCCTTACGAGCGGAACAAAATATATCGTTCGGCTTCTTCTGTTTCTAGACGAGCAGCTTTAACGGTGGTTGGAGGCCACTTTCCTTGGCTCGATTTGGGTGTTGGAATTTTCAGCATTTTATGCCATGTTCTGGAGACTACGCTACATGCAGAAACACAAATCACATCAGTCCTACAGCTGAATAGTGTGATCCCAAAACGCGTTAAGTCCATTTTTATGGAAGGACTGAGTTAGTTTTTGTATCCACCCAGCGTGTAGGTAATTAAGTATGGACACTTCTCATCGGTACCTTTGATGTAGCCGGACTGATTTCAATGATCTTCAAGCCAGCTACAGCGTGAGATTCTGCTTTTTCCCTAGAGGTGGCGCTGACATCACACCAGCTAGCAGTCGACACAGCGGAAATATAACACATATAATTATTAATACATATAGGTACATTATGTACTCAAATAAAATAAATTGGATCCATGAAATAATAAATCCGTCATTAACTGTAATGTCTAGACTCTAGAGTTCCTTTATAATGAGAGTTGAGACGTTCACTCCAACAACTATTAAAATATGTAATGATTTGATAGCGCTGAAAATGGAAAAACAAAATTCTTATGAGAAGTAAAACCATATACCTATATTATATTATATACAAATATTAAACGAATTCGATACTTAATTTTATAATGTATTATATTATTTTATTATATAATTTATTATATCTGAAATATAATAGTACACTATGCAACGAGCCTATAATGGTAGTAATTAAGACGCAAGTATGTTTGTTTATGAAACGAGCGAACGAGCGAGTGCTCGTTTCATAATTGTCATACGAATGTCTTAATTACCATTATAGGCAAGTTTCATACGACTTTTTATGCTCGACCATATTTCTAACTTGAAATTAGTCAAAAGTAGGTCATGTTATGGTTATGTAAGTGAGTAGCGAACTGACCTGAATTGTGAGATGTGCGCAGACGCGAAAGTGTTTATTTTTTTCCGAGGCCGAATGTCATTGACCTTGATATAACGTAGAGAATAAGATGAACATTAGCCTTGGTATAACCTGGAAATTGATTTAGAATTGAAAAACGAGATGACAAATTGAATTTATTTGAATATTATTTACAATTAACGCTAATTATTATAGTAACAGAACATAACCTTCTGCGACAGTATTGGATTTCCAACCTCCGTGACTTTTCGCTAATTGTCTTTCAATTGCATATTCGAGAATAATCGATACTTGTGGTTTTATAATGGTACAACTAAGGTGATTGGCTGAACACCTGAACTTTAATGAATAGGTGTACTTTAATGAGGTGCATTAAAGGGCTACTACCAGGTGTATAATTACTACATTTCGGCATGTTCGAGCATAAAAAATATTATTACAACTAGTTTCCCACTGAGAAATAAGGAAAAGCTGTTAACTTGAATTTATTTGAAGCAAAGCATTACTGGATTATGCAATAAGGTAGGCGATGTTTGGATCCTGTGTCTCAACTCTATGCTCAATTATTATCTTAGCGTATGCTCGATTACACTAACCTCTAGCGCTTGAAAGTGGAACTAAACGCCGGGGCACAGAGAAACAAAACACAGGAAAATTCGCTCCGTGTCCATTCTTTATAATCCCTATTCGCTGATCCACCGGTCTATGGACTGAACGAGTTTTCAAGTGACATGCACAGAATAGCTAGACTTCGAAGTTCAGGTCCCAGCCGAGGAGATACAGGTTAACTAATAGCGGAGTATTGAGTGGAGGTGGGGGAACAGGCTAGGATTTGATTACCTTTTCCACCTGCACTGTCTGTCTATACCCCATTGGTTGACAGGCCTTTCCTCTCTACTCACACTCTCTAACATCAGTGAAGGGGAAGCTGCTACTGTCCATCTCATAAACGTTCGACTAATTGACTTTCAACACACAGACAAATTTCATTATTTAAAAGTTGTACCAGTAATCTATATTTCGGAAGTCTACACTAAGCGTTTGTATTTCATTTGTATTGCTATTCAAATCGACTGGCACATTAAAAAGCATATATATTCGCAAAGAAAAAGGCTTATAATTGAAAGGAATCTCAATTGAAAAGTGCAATTTTAGTTTTTTTTTTTGAACTAGATAATGTCGGACAGTCTCTGACATGTTGTGGTAGAGAGTTCCAGAGATTAGCTGCAGAGACGGTGAAAGATGAAGAGTAGGAGGATGTTCTGAGTTTAAGAATGGAGAATGTGATATGGTGTTGTGAGCGAGTATCTATTTCGTGATACGAGGACAAATGTTGAAATGATAGGGTTAGAGTTCTGAAGAACATTGAAGAGTAACGTGAGAGAGTGGAGAGTTCTTCGCTTTTTGAGACGGACCCAGGACAGTATATTTAATGAAGGTGTGATACGGTCACATCTACGGATGTTGCAAATAAACCGAACACAATCATTATGAACACGCTGTAGTCTGCCAGTCTCATGTTAAGGTAAATGTAGGGAGTGTCACAGTAATCAAAATGAGGCATCAAGAGCGACTGTACTATATTCTTCTTGAGAACCAACGGAAGAAAATTTCGGACTCTTTTTAGTGTGTGAATTTTCATAAAAATTAACTTACATGTGTGTGTGTGTGTGTGTGTGTGATTTGATATTAATTCTGAAATAAAATATGTGTAATAATTTAGAATAGATTGTTGTAGACAACAGTAGATAGGCGCGACGCTCAAAACCACTTTTTCGGCACCATAACATGCATTTAATAGAAAATCTCGCAATCGATTCTTTGCAAAATCAGTATAGTGCCTGCCCGTAACGAGAATGTAAAATTGCAGAGTTTGAAATGCCGTTATTTCGGTAAAAGAGATGATGAAAAAATATATTTTCACTGAAAATGTAACCTAATTTTGCGGAAGCTGTAGACCAGTGATGTCAATTAATGCCCATAGGGGCAAACGCGCGCTTTAGAGCTCAGGAGAGCCTGAGCGATTTACAGCGGAAAGGAAAGAGACAGACGAAAGAGGTAGTATATGCCGCTTGCTCGAGCTATATAAAGGGATGGCCAGCACTGATTCAATGGATAAAGGGAAGAGAACTTATTAAAACTGTATCCATGTTAATTCTTAGATTTGTCTGAGAAGTATAAGTGCATTATAAGAATGTAGGTTTTAATTTTAATGCTCATTTTTCACAAGTTTGCTTTCTTATTCAAAAAGAATATTTTCTAAACTTTTTTACAGAAAAGTGAAATTTTCAGATATGTTTCTTTAGTAGCCTTACAGGCACTAAAACAATGTTTTCGTAAATCTAATATATCTTAAATACGTATTACTGAAGATAGTGTATTAAAATGTTTGAACATATTCACATGGAAATTGTTTGTAAGGAAATTAATTAACAAAGTAAATACTGTTACATCACAAACAAAAGATATGTGCCTATGTGTTGGTAAAACGTCAGTTCTATAGCTTAAGCAGATTTCGAGATAATTTAATATTCTGATAACAGAAAGTTGTGCACCAATATCACCCAAAAACTTAATGCGGTAAGAGTTTTAATATGTAATATTAGTTAAAGTTAAAACATATACCTAGACAACTTTGCTTTGTACTATAATATTGTTTTGAATACTTTTATAAGGCTAAAGATACCATCAATATCAATTTCAACTTTCATGTTATATCCATTGTCTTTTTTTTTGGGATAACACTTTCTTTGTGAATGATGTGTTTAATTCACTTAGTACAGTATAGTTGTAGTTATTATGGAATTTGTGTGAATATTCCTTCTTTACTCTTCATTATGTTATTAACGTTCAAAACACAACTGCAATATTAGGCTAAGAAATGGGTGTTAGTACTTTTTTTTACAGACAATATAGAAAATAACAAACAGAAAGAAGCCATATAAAAATAACGACATAAAATTTCACGTTCCGTTTGAAGTTTGTGCACCACTGTTTTCTTAATCCAACAGGCTGCTTATTCCTCCTAGCGCTTAATGCCCGCGCACGACGTCAAGGTCAGAAAAATGCGCTTGTTTTGACATCACTTCTGTAGACTATACTTATCTATACTTCGCACAAAGAGCTGCAGAGCTGTAGCGCCTGTAAAAACGCAGCACGCAGCACGCAGCTGCATCTGAAACTGCGGCTTTTGCGGCTCCCGGCCCTATGACGACGACTCTATTAGTGGAATGTTATTTATAATGGTGTTAATGCACCGCATTTATGCGGTTAAAATTTTACGTAATTTATGAGACCTCAAAGCAGTTATAGAAGTGTGCAGTACAGTATGTACTGACCAACCGGATAACAGGGAAGCAACTTAACGTGTTATAATTACAATTTATTTTAGCAGTCCTTAAATCCCTACATGATATCTCTTCTTGTCCTCTTTTCTGCCATCGAGGTCCCTCTAGCTTTTTGTTTTGCTTGCTTGGTTATTTAACAACGCTGTGTCAACTACTAGGTTATTTAGCGTCTATGAAATTGGCGAGAGCGAAATGGTATTTGACGAGATGAGTTCGAGCATTCGCCATATATTACCCGACATTACTCTTACAGCTGGGGAAACCTTGGGGAAAGAAACCAACCAGGTAGTCAGCTGAAGCTGGATTCGAACCTATGGCCAAGCAGATCGGAAGGAAAATTTTATACCACCTGAGCTACTCTGTGACTCCTAGTACCTCTAGAATCGTCCTCTATCCCTTCTTTTATTCAACCTAAAGTTGAACGGTGCCTTTATATATTTTATACTCGACCATGCCGAAATATAGTAATTATACACCTGGTAGCAGCCCTTTAATGGACCTCATTAAAGTACACCTATTCATTAAAGTTCAGTTGTTCAGCCAATGAGAAATCACCATTGTACTGATTGTACCATTATAAAATCGCAAGTATCGATTATTCTCGGATATGCAATCGAAAGACAATTAGCGAAAAGTCACGGAGGCTGGAAATCCAATATTGTCGCAGAAGATTGTGTTCTGTTACTATAATAGTTAGCGTTAATTGTAAATAATATTCAAATAAATTCAATTTGTCATCTCGTTTTTCAATTCTAAATCATTTTCCAGGTTATATCAAGCCTAATGTTCAAGTTATTCCTTAGATTATATCAAGGGCAATGACAATTCGTGTTTCGGAAAAAAAATCAATACTTTCGCGTCTGCGCACATCTCACAATTCAGGTCAGTTCCGTTCCTCACTGACATAACCATAACATAAATACTTATGAATAATTTGAAGTTAGAAATATGGTCGAGCATAAAAGGTCGTATGAAAATTGACTATAATGGTAATTAAGACGCCCGTATGAAAATTATGAAACTCGCTTGCGCTCGTTTCATAAACATACTCGCATCTTAATTACTACCATTATAGGCTCGTTGCATAATGTACTATTCATCTTCTACTTCTGTACAGAGGAGTAGACATAACTGTTTGCTCCGTCTTCACAATGTCTATCAAGTCCATCTTCTCATCAGGCGACTTACATCTCTTCTTCCTTTAGGAGTCTAGGATTATACATCTTAACTATTGCTGATACTCTTGTATCTGATGTGTTTCAGACTAAATCTCTATTCCACGCTTTCTCATTATAATAAATATTTAGCTAATGAAGCATATTATATTAATTTCTTATCTGTTCTTTCTTCTGTATGCTTTTACCTTCCTAAAAAAACCCATTTCAGCTTTTAATTTTGTCTCCTTCTCTAACAACTCACGATTCATTTCTATGTGCTATGGCAGTAACATCCACTACTTTATAAGGCTTTATTGTCGTAAATTTACGTGTATTGTTTCTTTAAAGACCTGTCTCTTGTTCCACATATACATTTCAATTTATTCGCAATATTATTTTCTATAACTTTGTCAAATCTTGCATTACTTTCAAAATAATCAAAATGTGATATTTGCTGTTTTAGTTTATTGCCGTTTACCATTTTTGATCGAGTGGAAAATCTTCCGTGTTGTTTTCTCTGTAGCGTAAGGCTTATCTTGTTGCAGTCATGATCTCTTCGGCCGAATGAAATCTACGCCCACGTAGGATTGTTTTCATGTGGGGAAAGAGAAAAAAATTGCATGGTGCGAGATCAGGTGAGTGTGGAGGGTGTGGCAAAACGGCGACCTGTTGTCTTGCAAGTTTCTCTTGGACAAGGACAGGGCGATGTGCAGAGGCGTTGTCCTTTAACAACAGCCAATTCTTCCTACGCCAAAGCTCAGGAAGTTTACGACGAATTGAATCGCGTAAACTGCCAAGGATCTTCTTGTAGCGGTCTTTGTTTAGCCTACAGTTGCACCTTGTGGGGTGAATTCCATGTGAACAATTCCATTTGAATCGAAAAACAGTTCAAGCATGATCTTATGTTTTGACCTGTTTTGTCGTTTTTTTTCTGTCGTGGCGATAATGGCGTTTTCTAGGTGGTGGATTGTCGCTTCAGTTGCGGATCGTAAAGGATGCACTATGTTTCGCCTCCAGTTACGATCGCTTATAGTGCTTTTGCTTAATTTCTGACAGAACTTGACGTTTGCCCGTTGCTCAAACTGCGATATACTCCATTTCTGACGCGCGCATTCAAATCACCGCCACAACAAAGACCGTAGTTCTCCTTATACTGTATACACACAACTGTCTCTATCTGAGACGAGAGACTAACTGACAAGGTACCATACCACGGCGCCAAATATCCGCTCTAGTGCACCACACCACCACTATGCGCCCTGTCCCAGAAATTAATGACTGTACCACGTATTATATTTCCAGGTACACATTTTTGTGCTTTTTAAAACTATTCACTTACAAAAAATGCAGAGAGATCCTACTATAGCTATATCTGAAAGGGGAGAGATGAAATTGTTATTAAGTAATGAATTTGTATATCATAAAACACCATCTGGAAAGCAAGGAAAAGTTTATTGCGAGGAAGGAATTTCTGCAAGAAGAATTTCACCATCGGCGACGGGTTAGTATTTCGAGTGCTTAACGGTGACGAACTCTCATGCTATTCTCTTCTGAACAGTGATGAGACAGAAGAAGAGTAAGTAAACAATATATTATGATTGCAGATTAATATCATCCAGAGCTCCTTTAATCATAAATTTTACGAAATTAACTGCAGGAAGTTTCTTACGGCGGTATAAATGTTTTGGCAGATAGGTGAAATGAAAAGAAATCAATTCGAAGGTACATGAGACGTGGTGAACTCCCAATTACGATATCACTAGAATATCTGTTTGAGATTACCGACATGTAAAAATAATTCTTTTGCTTGAAAGACATATTATTTCACTCATATCTAGAGACGGCCGGGCAATTTATTATGTTTGGCACGAAATAAAAGTTCCATTCTTTTATTAAACATCACGAGTGACTTCCAGATGGCACGTTCAAAGTTAGCCCTCTATTATACGTATATTCATAGACAATAATGCATTTGTACGCTAGTTTTATTAATTTAATTAAGCTATTGCTAACAGTTCCGCTATTCGGAATTAATCAGTTTCGAAAGATTAACTTTCGGAATTTGGTTTTCGGAAGCTTGAAAATAGGATTACGTTTCCGGAAAATGTACGTGAATACAATTAAGTCCTATTAACAATTAACTTCCACGCCCCAAGCAAGATTTTAACTCTGAAACACGGATTTTTTACCAGTGTTTCAGCCTAAAGCTTCGGTCATTTATACATCAGGATCAGGTTTTTCAAATATTAAGTGGGAGGTAAATCATTGGCATGCAAAAATTTAGTGAAATTCATTTTTTTCTCAGCTACTAAAAAATCTAACTGAATAAAACTTATCATGCTTATTACACCAATACATGCACTTTATAAAATACTATTCAGAATAGTAATATAGCTAATAAATACCTGTGAAAATAATATAAAATTTACATTTTTTACAACCGTAAAACATTTACATCATAAAATACACAATTAATTAAATATCTACACGATTATTTTACTGGAATGTTTTAAAGACCCACTTCAACAACATATTCTAGAATCGTTTAACTGTTTCTTCAACAAATATTTTAATCGTTACCTTCTGTATTAAATTTTCTAAAATTTTGGTTAAGAAGAACATATTTCCTGAAGGAATACGTAAAAGATCCTAGACTATGTTGTCGATGTAGGTCTTTAGAATATTTCTGTAAAGGAATCGTACAGATATTTAATTAATTGTATATTTTATTATGTAAAAGGTTTACGTTTGTAAAAATAATGCAAATATGATATCATTTTTATAGGAAATTATTTGCTATTTTAATATTCTGAATAGTGTTGTATAAAGTTTAACGTATTTATTTATTTATTTATTCATTCATTTATTTATTTATGTATTTCATCAATTATTGTTCACGTCATGGCGGATTAGATGTGTTCCAGTTCTTAATCCGCCATCACTCTCTATACAAACATTACAAGAACTACTGCATATTGAACCTATAAGTATCCTCTGTTTACAACAACAACAACAACAACAATAATAATAATAATAATAATAATAAACTAATAAGTATAGCTCTTGTATTTAAAAGTCTTACTTTAGCCTTTTCAATTCTATACTCAATCTCTTAAAAATTATTCTGTTAACTTCATTGACTACTTTTCGTAGTTTCTTATCGTGTCCGACTACTCAACATTTATAATTCCATATCCATTAGAGCTTTGACTTTCTCTTCCCATCTAATTTTAACTCTAAAAGAAATTTTCCTAATTTATGCAGACTGCTGGCGTTAAGGGGGCCATTCATTTTTTATAAGCTACTATAGCGTTTATTTGTAGAATTTTTTTTTTATCCACCCAAGTGTTTCTCAAATCATTCGTTGCCTGACACTTTAACGCAATATGCATTGCGTCTTCAGCTAGTCCACACAAAGGACATTTATCCTTCTCTACGTTCCCTCTCTTATTCTTGAGTCTCCAGATACCTAATCTCCACCATGCCATTCCTGTTCTCTCTTCCCTTGAATTTAGTCTAACATATTCTTCCTGTTCCCAAAACTGCTTCACATCCCTATAGTATTTTAGTGATCCTAGATCTTTAATATTACTAAAAATATCTAAGTTTAACGTATGTATATTAAGCGTGAAAAGTTTTGTTCATGTAGCTTTTATGGTAGATGAGATATAAAGAAAATGAATTTCACTAAATTTCTGCAGGCTAATAGTGTACCTCCCCCTTAAGGGACGTAAAAGCGCAGTATGGAAGTGACATTTTCATCATGATAGAGAAGGAAACTATTCTTGAGTGCTGCAAATATAAAACAATTATTTCGGACATCTTGACTACAAAAAGCAATCGAGACCGAGGCTTTCAGTATACATAAACAAGACCTGCGTGCCTCTGAAAGATGCAAAATTAATTCTAAAGTATCGTGCAAGAATAAAAAACACGACTTGAAAAACCTACGATACCAAACTAAACAATTTCGTTTACAAAATTCGTGTTTAGGATAACAACAGGGCTATGAAGACAACTTTAATAATAACGATGTTGTCGAAGAAGAAGATAATGATGTTGTTGATAATGATGACGATGACGACTGAAAATTCTGTAATGATGACGGTGATGATAGTTATTCGGTGATTTTTATGACGAAGATGCTGAGGGCAATGCTTATAGCTACGACGATCAGAGAGTTTTACGTTTGTCATTCTAATGCTAGGCGCTTGAACGAAACGTCGTGAGCAACGAACGACTACAGTTTTCACACATTACTTTTCAACAGCGGCAGATCGAGTGCTTTAAGGGGTGGAATACTTCTCGACATACATCCTGGCTTCTAAGGACGTCGTGGGCACTGAAATGGAAAGATGTTCAAGTTGGATATGTATAGAAAAAAGTTCATAGTGGAAGAAAATCGAAGATTTGGCAAATGTGCACCAGTATACAACCAACAAAGATGTCACCGTCTGTTTTCAGTATAGCTTGCTCTAATGTCGCAGCTCAAACACTCTGAACGCCCATTACATTACATTAACACGTATTATGTGGCATTAACCCTCAGTGTTTGGCAATCCATTAAGGCACATCAGACAACAGAATGTCAGGGACACAGAGCTCTGCTCCATCGATTTGTGTCCGGAGTTATCTTTGTGTGTTTAACGACGACGAATCAACCAGACAGGGAGTCGGTTTTCCGCTATGGTGGATAGTGTTCGAATTTAACAGTTCAAATGAACTTTGTGATTGATAGAGATGGAGCTGAAATTAGATTAAAAGTGTTTACCGATTCACCATTACACCATTGCTCCACAATGCTCACTCATTTCCACAAAAAAAAAAAAACTGGGAATTAACGCACTGAATATTTCCCCAAGGGAAAACTGTAACGTAGAAGCCATTCGGTAAACAATTGACAGAGCAAATTTAGAAATATTGATGCCCATCTTTCTATATATGGGAAAATAATGATGATTAAGAATCGCCTAACCCAAAATGTGGGGTCTCTGATGAAGTTGGTCAAAGGCAGCGGTCTCCGTACAATCATTTCCTCTCTAGTGTCGACTGAGGTGGCGTACACCGCATGCTTCAAATGCCCCAAAGAAAAAATCATGGTGCGTTACGTCGGGCGATCGCCCTGGCTATGTACGGTCTGTGAGCTAGATTTAAGGGTAAATTGTCTCTGTTTATTATGTATGTGTAAAGGCCAGTTTGTCCAAGTAATGTTTAATTTTGCTTAACGAATGTTAAATTAACAGTCTGTTTATTTTTAACTCTTTGTTAATGTATTTTCCATTTGTTCAACATAATTTTGTTTAAGGTAACCAACACTTAACTATAACGCCTGTTAGCACTATTTTAACTACTCAACAGCAGTTGTTAATGATTCTACCCATGTAAGACAATTTTTGATTGGCTAAAATATTAATCTTTAAATTCTATATTATAGAGTGAGTCATGAAATTTGCATAAAATGGCAACCTGTTATAGTAGGCCACGCTCCATAAACAAACAGTTGACAAATGAAAGTTATAGGTGACGTGCTGAATAATATTTACGAAGTAAGGTTATATTTCCTCATTGCTATTATGGATACGAAATACGAAAGAAATAAAATAACACTGATGTATTTAAACAGTCCAAAGTATTTTTTAAATGTTATATTACCAGTCATATGCTAAACATTCCCTACAGAGAGACACAAAATATTAATTTCGCAACTTCTGTTCGAACAGCTGTGGAGACATCGGCCATATTTAACTAACTGTTAAACGAGTTAACTGCCCGAAATCCTATATTTAAAATGAACAAACTGCTAACAGTCTGTGAAATCAAACTGGTGTTGAAAACATACAATTTTATTAGTTAACAAACTTTAGAGTTTAACAGTCGTTAAATTTTCTAACAATACTTGGAAAAACCAGCCATTACTGTTTCATTGAAGAGTATGATTCCAAAATTTGCTGAGTCCATTTGGTCATTTTTATGATTTATACATACAATTGATTTTTTGATATTACTATCATTATGTTTTAAGCTTATTTTCTTCCAAAAGAGCGCCAATCCTTCTTTAAAAGTTTGTGTTATTGTGCATGTCACTTGAAAACTCGCTGAGTCCATAGACTGGTGGATAAAAAAACTAGTCCAGTTCTTTCATTAAAAAGGACTTAACGCGTTTTGGGATCACACTCTTCAATTATTCTAATCACTATTATTTTTATTATCACCATAATCAGTATTACCCCATTATTTTATAGGGAACAACATTCGAAGGGTTCAGAACCATAGTGGGCCAAGCGCCATATATTAAAAACGGAGAAAACAAGTGTTAAAATTAAATTATTACCATAATATAATGAAACATACAGCAAGTAATATAAAGTATGCTCATTAAAAGTAAATGGTTATTCAATCTTCATTAAACTATGGCATTCAGTTAACTTTAACCCTTGCTGTCTCCGTTTTTAACAAATGGCGCTTGGCCCACTATGGCTCTGAACCCTTCATTCGTACTACACATGAACGAGTCTGAGTTACTCTGTTCAATTTTCTGTTGTCCCACTTCATTTTACTGTGACGCAGTAGTAGGATTTCTGATCAAGTGGTCAACAGTCGCAAAGCCACGGTCAAGACAACACATGTTAAAAGGAACAAAATATCCAGAAACAGTTTTGGGTATTTCACTATTTCTCTCAACTTATCTCTCACGTTTCGTGAGAATATACAGGTGTCATCATCTGGGCAATTTGGTGCGATCCACAGTCACCTACTCTGCTTGTCCGTGCTCAGGCGCTTTGAGTACCCAACAACACAGTAGATGACCGTTCAATTCGTATCAAATTCTTGATGATAGAACTTGTGTGGAAATGTTAAGTTCCAAGAAACAGTGGATACCAAAATATTTATTTCTGAACACATTACCCGTGAGAGATTAAAAGTGCATAATCTGCTCATAGTCAATTGTCCGAAGACAAGTTATATCTTCAAAGGCGACGCCGAAGAGCATCACTCATCAGACAACTAAGCGGTATGGCAGCCAATTCCTTTACCGCTCCATTTCATACATTGCTGTCTAGTAACGTATTCCACTAATCAGACTTCAGATGTATACAAACAATAACTGTTCTTCCACTGACACATCTCGTTAAGTGAGATAAACTGTTCCGCCGATGTAGTAGAATGCGTTTGAGTCTAAAGAAAGTGACAAAATATTATAATGTAGCCTGCTGTTGTGATGAGAATTCAAGCCCCCGCATGCCGGTGAAGCATCATGTCACAAACACGTTCACGTCTGAGTATTTCTGACAAAATAAATATTATTCAACGCCTTGAAAATTGTGAAAATATTAAGGATATTTCTGGAGAGTTGAAGCCAATTTTATTTATCTATTTATTTGTTAATTAATTGCTTTACTTACTCAATTATTTACTTACTTACTTGTCCGTCCGTCCGTCCATCCATCCATCCATCCATCCATCCATCCATCCATCCATCCATCCATCCATCCATACATCCATCCATCCATCTATCTATCTGTCTATCTATCCGTCTGTCCGTCCGTCCGTCCGTCCGCCTGCCTGCCTGCCTGCCTGCCTGCCTGCCTGCCTATCTATCTATCTATCTATCTATCTATCTATCTATCTATCTATCTATCTATCTATCTATCTATCTATCTATCTATCTATCTATCTATCTATCTATCTATCTATCTATCTATCTATCTATCTATCTATCTATCTATCTATCTATCTATCTGTCTGTCCAACTATCTACCTATTTATTTATTTATTTATTTATTTATTTATGCATTTATTTATTTATTTATTTACTCATTAGTCGCAAGTGCAAGATAAAACATCTTATATGAAATAGTTAAATTTAGAAATTATATTAAAATTGTATATTTATATGTAAGTTATAAATTGCGTCATGTAAGGCTTCAATGATTATAATGTGTGTATATCTTTCTTTTTTGTCTGTGAACTATAATAGATATATCATAAATAAATATTTATTTACTTATTTATTTACTTCTGCATTTTATAGATATATTCTAGGAAATAAAAGTAACCTATATTAACTTTGTATCAGATTCACTTTTCATAATGAATTAACAACTCTTAAATACCCATTCTCGTGTAATAAATTTTTACAGTCCATGATATTCCTGAATTTTCATACCGTACCTAAACATGATGCTTGCCGATTGCAGGGACTTGCTCCGCGTGTTATATCTAGGTAGGTAAACATTAGCCTTCACCTATATCGGCGGTGCAGTGTATCGGCGGTATTGATAAAAATTGTACGTATGAGCCAGAAAGTCAATCAGAGATAAAAAATCACAGTAAAACAGTTTATTTGTGTGAGGAAGAATAGAGCCTAAGTACATCGGATGTGTAGCAGGGAGCATTGCCACATTAATGGCAGAACAGCGAGGGCTGATATATATATTTGGAGATATATTGTTATTCGCGTTGTTATTCCGACTATAATTTTCATTATTAGTGAAAGTCGGAGATAATGGAGGAGTTTGCAAGTAAGAACTAATCTGTGCAAAATTTCGTATTTCTGGTATCGCTTTCAGCCGGAGGTTACGCCTCCAGTCTGTTGAAATAATAATCATTATCCTCAGCTGCAGCATCTGCGGTTCTGCAAGTTAATCCCGACAAATAAACGAAGAGGCGGGAGGTGCGATTGCCCACTAAAACTTAATGCTGCAAAACATTCAGACGGATGTGAAATATTGCTGCCTGCGAAGTAACACAACCACGTCTGAGAATTTCGGTTTCCTATGTCCGATACAAAATAATCCTCAGGCTTGAATATTGTTTACTTTAAATTGTGAATCCTTCAATTCCATACATTATTTAACACTATAAACAAGCATGTTGCTTGCGGTGATACTTACAGTGGTAAGAACGCTAGACAAGAGATCCGATTTTCACCGATTCGAGGCTCGCCGGAGGCAATATAAAAACAACATATTTATCTTACCATAAATTCCTTTAGAAAAAAAGAATGGTTAGTGGTACTTTTGAATTTACATCATCAGAATTGGCCCCGGTTACTAACTGCCTGTTATCTTATCATGGTATATAATATAGTATTTACTTATTTACTTCTAAGGAACCCGAAGGTTAATTGCCGCCCTCACATAAGCCCGCCATTGATCCCTATCCTGTGCAAGATTAATTCAGTCTCTATCATCATATCCCACCTTCCTCAATTCCATTTTAATATTATCCTTCCATCTACGTCTCGGCCTCCCCAAAAGTCTTTTTTCCCTCCGACCTCCCAACAAACACTCTATAAGCATTTCTAGATTCGCCCATAGGTGCCACATGCCCTGCTCATCTCAAACCTCTGGATTTAATGTTCCTAATTATGTCAGGTGAAGAATACAAAGAGTGAAGTTCTGCGTTGTGTAACGTCCTCCATTCTCCACAATATAATATAGTGTGTAATAAAAATGTGGGGTAAATCTTCAGGAATTCATTCCTTATAAAAGAAAAAAAACAGGTAGTAACGGCATGGGTTCGGAATCGCTTAAGATAGAGTCTATACATCGAATTAATCTGGGATTAATTCCAGAGGGGAAAAGCAAGCAAATCCACCCCCCGCCACAAGCCGCACACCCCCAACATGGTACAAATTAATCCCATCCGAGCAAAATCAGTCTTATTAGATATAGGCCTACAGAAGATGCTTTTCTTGGAAATAACGAAACCACAATTTTTGGAGGCTTCTTTTATTTTCACCAAACTGTACTTGGCAGAAAGGTTCGTGATGTACCCCTACCCAATAATAATAATAATAATAATAATAATAATAATAATAATAATAATAATAATAATAATAATGTGGGGTAAATCTTCAGGAATTCATTCCTTATAAAAGAAAAAAACAGGTAGTAACGGCATGGGTTCGGAATCGCTTAAGATAGAGTCTATACATCGAATTAATCTGGGATTAATTCCAGAGGGGAAAAGCAAGCAAATCCACCCCCCGCCACAAGCCGCACACCCCCAACATGGTACAAATTAATCCCATCCGAGCAAAATCAGTCTTATTAGATATAGGCCTACAGAAGATGCTTTTCTTGGAAATAACGAAACCACGATTTTTTTAGGTTTCTTTTATTTTCACTAAACTGTACTTGGCAGAAAGGTTCGTGATGTACCCCTACCCAAAAAGGCTCGATTTTCTTGGTCATTGCTACTGTGAGACACCGTGCAGTCTGACTATGAAATCACTCACTACTGGTCTGTCACCTCTCACCGCAGTTCAGCTATCGTGTGACTCCTGATGAACATGACGTCATTCAAAATGCGTTTGCAGAGATCGTAAACAAACCTCTGTATACATATACTGTATTTTTTCGAAAGTGTTTATATAATGTGGCATATCTTTTTAATGGTTCAAGATAAATACATAATTTTAGTCTTTAACATTCTCTGTACGTAGAGGATCATTTTGGCGAAAGAAGTTTTACCGTAGGTCAATTTGTAATGGAGTTAGTTCGGCTCAAAATTTTATTAATTCTTCACACAAAGAAAATATTAATATTTTTTTACAAAAAAAAAAGAGGTTTTTCTTTGGGCCCCAAAATTCGACTTTCATTTTTGAATTATATAAATTGCTGAGTTTACTCCCAAGAATCATGTCACCAAAGTTTGAATGACATGGGCGGGAATTTCGCCATTCTTTTCACTTCCCCTCTTATGCCCAGGCCTGCCATGGAGCCTATGTCGTGAAGATGAAGATGAAAGTCGAAATTCCTTCTTCTTCTTTTTTTTTTTTTTTGCTCTAGGGATTAAAATATTATTATGATGTACCGAAGTACATATGATATTTCCGTGCAGAAATTCTGCGTCATCATATGATGAAAGATGAGTGGAAAAGAGAAAAATTCCCTCCGGCACCGGGATTTGAATCCGGGTATTCAGTTTTATTTGCTGACGCTGTATCCACTAAGCCACACCGGATTCCCATCCCGCTGTCAGATCGAATCCTCTTAGTTTAAGTTCCACCTCTTGGGTTCCCTCTAGTGGCCTATCCTCACGCTCTGCGTCATATTATATATATACATATATATATATATATATATATATATATATATATATATATATATATATGACAATAGCACAATGTCCATACTTGTGCAGAGGTGCACTCGTTTTGAGTTACTAACTGGCCGGGATCCGACGGAGTAAGCGCCGGGTTCAAATCCCGGTGCCGGAGAGAATTTTTCTCTGTTCCACTCATCTTTCATCATATGATGACGCAGAATTTCTGCACGGAAATATCATATGTACTTAGGTACATCATAATACTACATAATATGCGAAAGATAATCACTTTGTGATTTAAGACGGCGCTCACTCCGTTGGATCCCGGCCACTTAGACACTCATAATGAGTGCACCTCTGCACATGTGTGGACATTTTGCCACTGTCATACATCTATGACACAGTGCATGAGGGTAGGCCATTAGAGGGAACCCAAGAGGCGAAACTTAAACTGAAAGGATTCGATCCGAAATCAGGACGGAAATCCGGTGTGGCTTACTGGTTAGAGCAATAGCACGTAGAGCTGAAGACCCGGCTTCAAATCCCGGTGCTGGAGAGAATTTTTCTCTGTTCCACTCATCTTTCATCTGGGGATTAAGCTAAATAGCCTGTTCTGGCATGTATCGCTTCATAGATCTAACTCGAAATTATAAGATGAAAAAACTACTTTTAATTTGACCTTCAAACATTAGTCATTCCACACACAAGAGAGAGAAAGCTGCTCCCTGTCCTAGAATAGCGGTTCGATATTAAATACCACCTGCGAACATGAGGGCGTGATAGAGGCATAACAATGATGAAACTATAGAAGGAATTATCACGCTAACGCAAATAATTACGGGATTATTGCGGCGAACATCCAGCAATCGAATGGGGGTAAGAGATACTTTGATCCAAAGCTGGATGTAATTATTGCAGTTAATGCTCAAGAAACAGGTCACCTGCACTGTTTATAACAATATGATATTCTGTAATTTCTGACACGGTCTGCTACACCCTGTTGCTTGCAAATAGAATTTATTATCCATACTTTAGGCCTGTAATAGGGAAATAAATATCCTACATATAGGCCTAATTCAATAAACAATAAAGTTCACACCTGTGGAGTAACGGTCAGCGCGTCTGGCGGTGAAACCAGGTGGCCCGGGTTCGAATCCCGGTCGGGGCAAGTTACCTAGTTGAGGTTTTGTCCGGGGTTTTCCCTCAACCCAATACGAGCAAATGCTGGGTAACTTTCGCTGCTGGACCCCGAACTCATTTCACCGGTATTATCACCTTCATTTCATTCAGACGCTGAATAACCTAGATGTTGATGCCGTAAAATAACCCAATAAAATAAGAAAAAAACAATAAAGAGTTTTGGAGTCAATGTCAATTACGTTATATCGTTTCTAATCCGCTTATTTATTGGAAACTTGAATACATTTTTACTTCCTAAACCAGCTTGCTTAACTTGTCCTTTTATCTAACTTACATATCAGTGGGGATAAAAGAGGGAGATTAATTTGATTATGACACTTTTACTACGTCATACTACTTTTGACTAATAAAACGGCATAAAGGACATATTTCAACCAATCATGGCCGCTTATCGCACAATTTTTTCGCGGCCCTAGGAATTGTTTAATTTTATCGCGTCTCTAGCATTTGTTTCTTTGTTTGCAACATTTCAAACTGCGCCTGGTCTGGACGTCAAAAAAAAAAAAAAAAAACAGAAAATTACAAAACACTCTAGTCGATGCACAGCAGTTTCAAATATGACTTGCATTGGCATTCAAGATCAAGAATTAATAAAGATCACTGGTCATACCTATACATCTTCCCTGAAATCCTATTTACAAATAAATGAAGAGCACCATTCGGAAATCCTGAATAAGTTGAGGAATACACCATGTATATCAACGAGTTGCACTTCTTTTACGCACACGTCTAATATAAAACACTAACACCAACCACTAAAACATTCAAATTTGAAAATTGTACTTCCAATAAGTTGTTTCTTTTAAAATTATTCATGTTTGTTTATTATATCATCATCGTTAATTAAAACTTTTCTTGGTTATTTCATCATCCCTAATTAAAAATTTTCCAACATTTGTTTATATTATTTAGGTTATGTTATAGCTTCTGCTATATGATATTATGGATAGTCAGAGATTGTTTAATACTAAGATTTATTGAAAATCATCTGCAAAGTGACGTTGATTACTGGGATGCGGATAATTGAAGTGGAATGCAGCTGTTTTAATAAAAATGAAATTGAATCAACAAAGCCTTCTTGACTAGTAACCGTCTACAGAGTTCAATGGAGATTCTATAGTTGGCACACCTGACAACATCACATTATTATAACACACCACTGCCATCTAGCATGCATCTAGAGTAATATTTGTAATGTTGAGATGGTAAATAATACATTAATTGAAGACAGTTGTATTTTCGTAAGTCAATTAATATTTTATTGTATTGGAGTACTTCGTTACTTCTAATCTTTGTATACTTTCTTCTAATCGTGTAATAGTTAATTAAATCCCACTCGAGTTTTGATTTTCTCTAGATAAATCAAAACCTCTAGTGAGATTACTGTTGATTATTACACTTTTACTACGTCATACTACTTTTGACCAATAAAACGGCACGAAAGGACGTATTTCAATCAATCATGGCTGCTTATTGCACGATTTTATCCCTTCCCTAACATTTGTTAAATTTTATCGCTTCCATAGCATTTGTTTTTTTTTATCACTATCATGGAATTTGTTTCTTTCTTTGCCAACATTTCAAACTGCAAATTCTTTACGGTACTATAAAACATGCTTTGTGATCGTAATTTGTTTTCCGCATAGATAGTTCACTGAAAGTGGCGGCTCCGTTCAAACATTTTGGTGACGGTAACATTAGTGAAACAGAATTTTAATAAGTCAATTAGTATTTATTTATTTTATTAGAGTACTTTATTTCTTCTAATCTTTACATACTTTCTTCTGTTTTTATCACCTCCCTACCAATTGTTTCTTTGTTTGCCAACATTTCAAATTGCCAATTCTTTACGGTACTATCTGAAAAGATAAAGAAGAGGGTAATATAAAATATGCTTTGCACAATGAGATTAGAATCAATTCCTCCTTTATGCACTTCACTCAAAATCCGTTCACAAAATCTACTCGTAAGGACTAGATCACCCGATTTGCGTTCTTGTAGAAATGTAATTTTATACGATTTTACGTTATATGACTTCATAGTTCCCATGAGAATGTTTCGGAAATTCAATTTTCCTTACAGTTAGAAAGACACCAAAAAGAATTTAGGAGAATATTTCATCCAATGTCCAGTGTCATCCAGGGTTTCTTCTGTGACCAATTTACGTTTCCTTTTTCGTTCCTTATCGTGAACATTTCACGTTTCACGAAATGTATTAACCAAGATATGAATCATAAAATGATCTGAAACTGGAGAGCTAGGAATTTATCTTGAAATAATTTTCTGGCAGCACTATCAGATTCAGTACGAGCATAAATGAACACTAGTTGTGAAATAGAATAATTGACTCTATTATTTCCCAGTTTACCATTCCTCTCCTAGCAGACCGCATACAATCACAAACAAACATGTGTGTTTAATATCCACTCAGCGCTCTGTATTTCCCATCGGGCATTTATTATTTTATTTCGGTGAAATTGATTGGATACCGATTTTTCTCGAACGCACAGTTTTAAGTTGTTATTTCCCCTATACTGAAGTGCTCATAATTTCTTTGAATTTCCGTGTATCAGAATTCCTGTGTTAAATTCTTTTGCAAATATTTAATTCTTGCAAATCAAGCTTTCAGGTATAACTCCCTGTAAAGTTGATTTGAACAATTTCGAGAGAAAAATTGTTCCGGGGCCGGGTATCGAACCCGGGACCTTTGGTTAAAGTACGAATGCTCTACCAACTGAGCTACCCGGGAACTCTACCAGACACTGATCCAATTTAATTATTTAATTCTTGTATTATTATTATTATTATTATTATTATTATTATTATTATTATTGAGTTTTTATGTCAGCATTATTAATAATGCCATTTGTTAAGATATGTATCATACAATTCTTGTCAATTGCATATCATTACAATACTCATATTATTCCAGGCTTCATTTTTTAATTAACTCATTGATCTAATTTTAATAATTATTTGTCCATTTATTTGTTGCATTTGGTCAATTGATTAATGTAGACTATTCCATTATTTCAATTATCTCATTGTACTAATTTTATAATTATTTATGCTATTCTACTCTGTTGCATTTGATCAATTATTGGTGTAGACTATTATATTGTTTGTACTTCATCTCACTGCCATTTTCTGTCATTCATTCTCATCATCATTTGTTGTTTTGTTCTGTTTTGTATCGTGCTAAACTGTAATTGGCCTTGTGCTGTTGTTTTGCACGTTAATATTCTAAATAAATAAATAAATACATACATAAATAAATACATAAATAAATAAATAAATTATTATTATTATTACTATTATTATTATTATTATTATTATTATTATTAACAAAACGAAACAAAAACGTACTTCCAATATGATAATGTTATGCTTTCAGAGTCACAGAAGATGTTCAAAATGGTGACCATTCACATTAATGCACATTCGAAGGCGTTCCCCGAAAGACAGTATGACTGCCCTGCATGTTGCTGGCTGAATTGACACAAAAAATCTGTCGAATGCGTTGCTGCATGTCGCCTGGTGTTATCAGAATGTTATGGTACACACTGTCCTTTGCAGTTCCCCACAGGAAGAAGTCTAGTGGCGACAGGTACGGAGAACGTGCAGGCCACTGTAGTGGATTGTGGTGTCGACAGTTGTTGTGGTTTGTTTACATGTTAAGACAGCAAACACACAACACACGACGTGTACGGACGTCAGTCGTCTTTCGTTTTAGGTAAGTAAAGGCACAAGATGAATGGGGCACCACAACAAACGGCACATTCTGATGGCATTCATTTTGCATTTTGTTGTTATTGATTGGGAAAGTGACATTATGATACATTTTTTAACTCGTCTTAATGTGTGTAATCAATGTAACATGATTAAAGTACGTAGTGCTATTTGAAAAATTGATGACGTCACGTGTATCTTGTTACCATAATGTAGTTACATGCACCAAATCTCTACACTCATGTTAGCCCCTCATTCTAACATAACTCTCAATAACAAAAATTCCTATATCTATCCAAACAAAAAAGTTATAATAGGCGCATAAGATAAATGGGACACACTGTATAGCCTTTGGATTTTTCACTAATCCTTCCATTTGTTACACTGGTATTTCCATCCCCAAACTATCACTCATTACAAACCGGCGGTCAAAATATTGAAAGAAAGGATGGCAGAAGAGCATACTTGCTAACCGTAATGTTTTACATTTTTGTGTCGAATTGTGAAGTGTTGACAACTGTAAAAAGAGATCTTGCCTCAAAATGGATTGAGAGAAAGGAATTTCTGAAGACGGATTGTGATGTAGTTCATCGTGATTGTTGTAATAAAGGCGTAAGTAATTGTGGATTTTGGGACGCGCGATAGCGTCGCGGTTAAGATGTAACAATGTAAATTCGGAAGGTCGCGAGTTCGATTCTCGATGGGGACAGGTCATGCGAAAATGCGAAAGACTTAATATTCGACGTCAATTTATCCCAAATTTCCTCACTTTAATTACGCACCTGTCATTTCTTGTGACGTAGAAAGGTTATTTTCTTTGTTCAAGAACGTGCTGCAGATAAAAAAGGAACACCGTCGTTGTTCCTGCAATAACTCCTGTGTGACATATTTTTCGATTTTCAAATTTTTGCTCTATTATATAACTTAAATAGCGATACCGCAAATAATAAAATCTCCTATACTTACTTACTGGCTTTTAAGGAACCCGGAGGTTCATTGCCGCCCTCACGTAAGCCCGCCATTAGTCCCTATCCTGAGCAAGATTAATCCATTCTCTATCATCATATCCCACCTCCCTCAAAGCCATTTTAATATTATCTTCCCACCTACGTCTCGACTTCCCTGAAGATCTTTTTCCCTCCGACCTCCCAACTAACACTCTATATGCATTTCTGGATTCGCCCATACGTGCTACATGCCCTGCCCATCTCAAACGTCTGGATTTAATGTTCCTAATTATGTCAGGTGAAGAATACAATGCGTGCAGTTCTGTGTTGTGTAACTTTCTCCATTCTCCTGCAGTAACTTAATCCCTCTTAGCCCCAAATATTTTCCTAAGCACCTTATTCTCAAACACCCTTAACCTATGTTCCTCTCTCAGAGTGAGAGTCCAAGTTTCACAACCATACAGAACAACCGGTAATATAACTGTTTTATATATTCTAACTTTCAGATTTTTCGACAGCAGACTGGATGATAAAAGTTTCTCAACCGAATAATAACAGGCATTTTACCATATTTATTCTGTGTTTAATTTCCTCCCGAGTATCATTTATATTTGTTACTGTTGCACCCAGATATTTGAACTTCTCCACCTCTTCAATAAAATCTCCTATAGCCTATGTAATTATATTTCTTTGTTACGAAAATGTAAGAATTCACAGTCTCCTATGTACGGCTGCCATAGGATGAATAAATGTGTTCTTTTCTTCCTACTGAATAATGTTATATTTTGCTCATAGGAGTTACTGCAGGAACAACGACGATATGAGCTTAACTGAAGCAAGTTTTGAGAAATTAGTTGTATATTGTTTGAAAATAAAATATAAATGCAACATAATGTAGAAATCAATTTTGATACTGCATATTCTTACTGTTTTATTTCTTCATTGTGCATGTTCTGTCATACGATAGTGCATATTTTTAGTACATTATGCAAAGAGCCTATAATGGTAGTAATTAAGACGCGAGTATGTTTGTTTATGAAACGAGCGGACGCGAGTTTCATAATTTTCATACGAGCGTCTTAATTACCATTATAGGTAAGTTTCATACGACTTTTTATGCTCGACCATATTTCTAACTTGAAATTATTCATAAGTATTCATGTTATAGTTATCTAAGTGAAGAGCGGAAGTGATCTTCTAAATTGTGAGATGTGCGCAAACGCTAACGTATTGATTTTTTCCGAGGAACGAATGTCATTGACCTTGATATAATCTAGAGAATAACATGAACATTAGTCTTGATATAACCTGGAAATTGATTTAGAATTGAAAAACGAGATGACAAATTGAATTTATTTGAATATTATTTACAATTAACGCTAATTATTATAGTAACAGAACATAACCTTCTGCGACAGTATTGGATTTCCAGCCTCCTCGACTTTTCGCTAGTTGTCTTTCGAATGCATATCCGAGAATAATCGATACTTGCGCTTTTATAATGGTACAATGGTGATTCCTCATTGGCTGAACAACTGAACTATAATGAGTAGGTGTACTTTAATGAGGTGCATTAAAGGGCTGCTACCAGGTGTATAATTTCTACATTTCGGCATGGTCGAGCATAAAATATTTTATGCTCGACCTTGCCGAAATGTAGGAATTATACACCTGGTAGCAGACCTTTAATGTAGGTCATTAAAGTACACCTACTCATTAAAGGTCAGGTCTTTCAGCCAACGACGACTCAGGTTACAACTGTTCAGCCAATGACAGGTCAGCTTTCTACCGTTGTAAAACCGCAAGTATCGATTATTCTCGGATATGCAATCGAAAGAGAATTAGCGAAAAGTCACGGAGGATGGAAATCCAATACTGTCGCAGAAGGTTATGTTCTGTTACTATAATAATTAGCGTTAATTGTAAATAATATTCAAATAAATTCAATTTGCCATCTCGTTTTTCAATGTCTAATTTAATTTCAATGTTTTCTCTGTAGGTTCTTATGGCCTAGCAAGGTCAATGTGGACATCTGTTCCTCGGAAAAAATCAATACTTTCGCGTCTGCGCACATCTCACAACATACGGGACATTGCCTAAAAATTAATAATATCAAGTTAGAAATATGGTCGAGCATAAAAAGTCGTATGAAACTCGCCTATAATGGTAATTAAGAAGCTCGTATGAAAATTATGAAACTCGCTTGCGCTCGTTTCATAAATATCCACACTCACTTCTTAATTGCCTTCATTATAGGCTCGTTGCATAATTTACTATTGTAGTACATTGAAATCGTGCTTATAATGACGGATTTTTTTCACGTGAGTAATTAGTTGCTTGAATAACAAGTGCATCGAGCAATGATGTAGTAGGTGTCGAAGTAATTGTCTGGATTGAACCCCTGTAACACGTTAAAAGCAGAGCCCAACTCTAGAGCGGCATGACGACATGGAAACCGAGAGATGTTCGCTATAAGCGGGTGGTGTAAGCCTGCAGTACAAGGAAGCAGTTTGCAGCTCCGGCTGGGAAAAAAGCGGGGAAGCGTCCTCGTTAGAGGGGAATGCGCTCCAACACAAGTGAATTATGAGTTTTAAGCAGCTGGTAAGAAAATGGAATTCCAGATGTACACAGCGGGATAACACAAAGCAGGCAGACGATCAGTCATCACGCCGACGGCACGGCGACGCGTGGCGGGCAGGCTTGTTCACGATCGCAATCTGTCCTGCACTTTCTTCCTTCCATCTTCATTCTCTTACTTGTTTCCATCGGAATGTTCTTTCTTTTGTTTTACTCATTACACATTCTTTCGTCCATTCTAGCAATATTTCGACCTCTTTACTCCAAGTTCGTTCTTTCTTTTTTCTTTTAATCTTTCTCTCTTTCTGTCTGTGTTATTTCTGTTTTCTTTCTTTCCTTCCAAGTTCCCAATTCTTTCTTTCGATCTTTTTATTTCCTTCTTTCGATATTTCCAATTATTTCTTCCGTTCTTTCTTTCTTAGTCTGTGTTGTTTCTTATTTCTTCCTTTCTTTCGATGTTTCTAATTCTTTCTTTTGATCTTTCTAATTCCGTCTTTAAGTTATTTGATTGTTTGTCTCTCTCTCTCTTTCTGTCTGTGTTATTTATTTTTTCGTCCTTTCTTTTGACCTGCTTAATTATTTCTTTCGATGTTTTTAAATCTTTCTTTCGACTTTTCTAATTCTTTCTTAGGTTATTTGTATTTTTATCTGTTCATTTCTTTCCTTCTTTATCTGTTCTTTCTTTCTTTCTTTCTTTATCTCTTTCTTTCTTTCTTTATCAGTTCTTTTCTTTCTTTAACTGTTCTTTTTTCTTTCTTTATCTATTCGTTTTTTTCTTTATCTATTCCTTTCTTTATTTATCTGTTACTTTTTCTTTATATATTCGTTTCTTTTTTTATTTGTTTCTTTCTTTCTTTATCTGTTCCTTCCTTTCTTTATCTGTTACTTTTTCTTTATCTGTTCGTTTCTTTCTTTAACTGTTCTTTCTTCTTTCTTTATCTGTTCGTTTCTTTCCTTACCTGCTCTTTCCTTTCTTTATCTGTTACTTTCTTTCTTTCTTTATCTGTTCCCTTCTTTCTTTTTTCTTTATCAGTTCCTTTCTTTCTTTATCTGTTCGTTTCTTTCTTTATCTGTTCCTTTCTTTCTTTATCTGTTCGTTTCTTTCCTTCTCTGTTCGTTTCTTTCTTTATCTGTTACATTCTTCCTTTATCTGTTCATTTCTTTCTTTATCTGTTACTTTTTCTTTATCTGTTCGTTTCTTTTTTATCTGTTCCTTTCTTTCTTTATCTGTTTGTTTCTTTCTTTATCTGTTTCTTTATATATCTGTTCGTTTCTTTCTTTATCTGTTCGTTTCTTTCTTTATCTGTTCCTTTCTTTCTTTATCTGTTCCTTTCTTTCCTTATCTGTTTGTTTCTTTCTTTATCTGTTTCTTTCTTTATGTGTTCCTTTCTTTCTTTATCTGTTCGTTTCTTTCTTTATCTGTTTGTTTCTTTCTTTCCCTGTTCCTTTCTTTCTTTATCTATTCGTTTCTTTCTTTATCTGTTTGTTTCTTTCTTTATCTGTTACATTCTTCCTTTATCTGTTCCTTTCTTTCTTTATCTGTTACCTTTCTTTATATGTTCGTTTCTTTTTTTATCTGTTCCTTTCTTTCTTTATCTGTTTGTTTCTTTCTTTATCTGTTTGTTTCTTTCTTTATCTGTTTCTTTCTTTCTTTCTTTATCTGTTCGTTTCTTTCTTTATATGTTCGTTTCTTTCTTTATCTATTCCTTTATTTCTTCATCTGTTACTTTCTTTCTTTATCTGTTACTTTTTCTTTATCTGTTCGTTTCTTAATTTATCTGTTCCTTTCTTTCTTTATCTGTTACTTTTCCTTTATCTGTTCCCTTCTTTCTTTATCTGTTACTTTTTCTTATCTGTTCGTTTGTCTTTATCTGTTCCTTTCTTTCTTTATCTGTTACTTTTCCTTTATCTGTTCCCTTCTTTCTTTATCTGTTACTTTTTCTTTATCTGTTCGTTTGTCTTTATCTGTTCCTTTCTTTCTTTATCTGTTCGTTTCTTTCTTTATCTGTTCCTTTCTTTCTTTATCTGTTACTTTTCCTTTATCTGTTCCCTTCTTTCTTTATCTGTTACTTTTTCTTATCTGTTCGTTTGTCTTTATCTGTTCCTTTCTTTCTTTATCTGTGCGTTTCTTTCTTTATCTGTTCCTTTCTTTCTTTCTTTTTTTCTTTATCTGTTCCTTCTTTCTTTCATTCTTCATCGGTTCCTTTCTTTCTTTCTTTTTTTCTTTATCTGTTCCTTCTTTCTTTCATTCTTTATCTGTTCCTTTCTTTCATTCTTTATCTGTTCTTTTTTCATTCTTTATCTGTTCTTTTTTTCATTCTTTATCTGTTCTTTTTTTCTTTCTTTATCTGTTCCTTTCTTTCTTTATTTGTTCCTTTCTTTCTTTATTTGTTCCTTTCTTTCTTTATCTGTGCCTTTCTTTCTTTATCTGATACTTTCTTTCTTTATCTGTACGTTTCTTTCTTTCTTTCTCTCTTCATCTGTTCCCTTCTTTCTTTCTTTCTTTCTTTATCTCTTCCTTTCTTTATCTGTTCGTTTCTTTCTTTATCTGTTCGTTTCTTTCTTTATCTGTTCGTTTCTTTCTTTATCTGTTCCTTTCTTTCTTTATCTGTTCCTTCTTTCTTTCTATCTTTCTTTATCTGTTCCTTCTTTTTTTTCTTTCTTTATCTGTTCCTTTCTCTCATTCTTTAACTGTTCCTTTTTTCTTTCTTTATCTGTTCCTTTCTTTCTTTATTTGTTCCTTTCTTTCTTTATCTGTGCCTTTCTTTCTTTATCTGCTACTTTCTTTCTTTATCTGTACGTTTCTTTCTTTCTTTCTTCATCTGTTCCCTTCTTTCTTTCTTTCTTTCTTTATCTCTTCCTTTTTTCTTTTCTTTATCTGTTCGTTTCTTTCCTTCTTTCCTTCTTTCTTTCTTTCTTTGTGTTTCTTTCTTTCTTATTTGTTCCCTTCTTTCTTTATCTATTCCTTTCTTTCTTTCTTTATGTTTCTTTCTTTCTTATTTGTTCCCGTCTTTCTTTCTTTTTTCTTTCTTACTCTGTTCCTTTCTTTCTTTATCTATTCATTTCTTTCTTTCTTTATCTGTTTCTTTCTTTCTTTCTTTATCTGTGCCTTTGTTTGTTTGTTTTTTTTCTTTCTTTATTTCTTGCTTTCTCTCTCTCTCTCTCTCTCTCTCTCTCCCTTCTGTCTTTTTTTCTTTTTCTTCCTTTTAGCTATCTGCTAATTATTTCTTTCGATCCTTCTAATTTTGCCTTTAAGTTATTTGATTGTTTCTCTCTCTCTTTTTCTGTCTGTGTTATTTCTTTATTCTTCCTTCATTTCGATATGCCTAATTATTTCCCTCGATCTTTTCAACTAGAGGTCCCGGGATCGATACTCGGCCCCGGAACAATTTTACCATTGAAATTATTCCAGTCTGCTTCACAGGGAGCTTTATCTAAAAAAAGAATAGACTTGCTCACTAAAACCTGTCTTTTTTTTCCATGTCGCTTAGCTCGTAAATGAGGTATCGGAGAACATGGGTTGTTTTACGAAAAATGATCTTCAGTGCGAGATCCCACATTTTGTTTTAGAGGTCCTGAATCACCCTGTAGATATGCCAGATAATGTATGCATGGAAACGTACGAATGTTTTAATTGAATTTGTTGAAAACTGCATGCGCATGGAGTGTTTTGAACATCTAAAAATATAGTTTCGAGAAGGCAAATTCGCGAAAGTTTAGAACAGGGAACAGAAACAGTGCCATTAAAGATAGTTGACAATGGAGGGGATTCCCATCCCTAGGGCTAGGATTTTGATGACCTAAAAACCATAAAAAAATGTCCTAAAAACAATGCATTTATGACCTAAAAATCTTTAAAGTTGCTCTTAAAAATGCCCTAAAAATTGATCTTACATTCTAAAATTGGCTCAGTAGAGAAAGGAGTTTTGTGCTACTTAATATTGAGACTAGTAATTAAATTAAATTCTAGTACCAACATTTAAGTTTATTTAATTTTACATATTTTTTATCTAAGTGGTACACTTTAATTAATTATTTTACCTGATGTAGTTTCCATGTAGCCCTTCACAAGGTCACTCTTATACGGAATTGACAAGTATAGAGGAGTCTATATTGAAGAGATGGTTGGACTGATCCATTACATGGGGTGTACTACGTTAAAAGTGCAGTATTTGTGTAGAAAAACGATTTAAATATTATACAAAATAATGGGTATTAGCCACCGGCGTAGCTCGGTCGGTTAAGGTGCTTTCCTGCCGATCCGGAGTTGCGCTCGGGCGCGTGTTCGATTCCCGCTTGGGCTGAATATCTGTTGACTTTTTTTCGAGGTTTTTTCCAACCGTAAGGCAAATGTCAGGTAACCTATGGCGAATCTTCGGCCTCATCTCGCCAAATATCATATCACTATCACCAACTCCATCGACGCTAAATAACCTCGTAGTTGGTACAGCGTCGTTAAATAACCAAGTAAAAAATAAAGGGTATTAATGGACAAAATAGGTAGACAAAATATCAAAGGAAATAAACATTATTTTATATTAATAATGGGGATTTGTGGCCAAAATTAAATGAAAATGCCTCAAAAAGTCTGAATAACAGAAAAGATGTTCTTATTAGTTGAAACAGGCAAAAAATGCAAAAAAAATGTCCTAACAAATATGTCTGAAAACACTCAGTTTATCACATAACATATAAATACTAAAACGGCTATGTTTCTGGCTTACTAGAAAAAAGATGCAATTTCGTCAAAATCCTAGCCCTACTCATCTCCAAGACATTTTTACTTGGCTGTTTAACGACGCTGATTACTTAGGGGGGATGAAATTGGTGATTGCGAGATGGTATTTAGCGAGATGAGGCCGAGGATTCGCCATAGATTACATTATATTCGCCTTAATTTTGGGGGAAACCTCGGAAAGAACCCAACCAGATAATCAACCCAAGCAGGAATCGAACCCCCGCCCGAGCGCAACTCCAGATCTGTAAACAAACCTGCCTCCAAGACATTAAAGGATCTGCGATGTCTGTCGGAAATTACGGAACACAGCAACGTTTATCTTTATATAGAATTTAATCGAAATTGGTTCCTTTAAGCGTGCATCGCACGTTTCTTCCTTGTATAATTAACACGAGCCATAAACACGTTATCCTGCTGTAACAATGCAGAGGCATCATTGTAATAAATGAGTTTGGGGATGGGGGAAAAAGGAGAAAGTTGCGAGCCATAGATGACAGCGCTATTCGTCTCAATTACAGCGACGACTGTGGCCGGCGGGCACTAGTACGCTCGATCGGTCCCAAGGAACCGCACGCACAGCATCACGGTGCGCAGATAATGAACACAAAATGCACCACACCAATGTATCACCTCTGTGAGTTCCACCAGGATTGTCTTTAAGCATACAGTTCGTGATTTATAAACTTACAGTCTTACTAATAAACAGTGTATAGTTTTTATACGAGACTTATGAAGAGTTGAGACAGAAAACGTTACTAATAAACCGTGAATAAGCTATGGACGTATAAACAGGCTGTAACTATACAATGGCAATTGCTTTGCAGTAGTTATACGTGGTACAGTCATTAAGTTCTAATACTGAGCGCATAGTGGCGTTGTGGTGCATTATAGCTCATAGGTGGCGCCATGGTATGATACCTTGTCAGTTAGTCTCTCGACCCAACAAGAGACAGTTGAGTGCATGCACTGTAAGCAGAACTACGGTCTTTGTTGTGACGGTGATTTGAATGCGCGCGTCGGAACTCGAGTATGTTGCAGTTTGAGCAACGGGCAAACGTCACGTTCTGTCAGAAATTAGGCGAAACTGCTATAACCGATCATAACTGGAGACGAAACATGGTGTTTCCTTTACGATCCGCAACTGAAGCGACAATCCGCCACCTGAAAAACGCCATTATTTCCACGACAGAAAAATCCGCAACAAGACAGGTCAAAAGGCAAGGTGATGCTTTAACAGTTTTTTTTATTCAAATGGAATTGTTCACATAGAATTCATCCCACAAGGTGCAACTGTAGACAAGATCCTCTACAAAGTGATTCTTGGCCGTTTAAGCAACTCAATTCGTCGTAAGCGTCCTGAGCTTTGGCATAGGAAGAATTGGCTGTTGCTACACGACAACGCCCCTGCACATCGCTCCATCCTTGTCCAAGAAGAACTTGCAAGGCAACAGGTCGCTGTTTTGCCACACCTTCCGTACTCACCTGATCTCGCACCATGCGATTTTTTTTCTCTTTCCCCTCGTGAAATCAATCCTACGAGGGCGTAATTTTTATGCGGCCGAAAAGATCATGACTGCCACAAGAGAAGCCGTACGGCGTCTTCCTGCCAACATCTTTCAGCGGTGCTTCCAGCAGCTACACCAAAGTTGGCAGACGTGCATAGCGGCCAACGGCGACTATATTGAGGGAGGATGTCGATCTGTTTAAGTGTACGCCGTATCACGCGGCATCTTCTGAGACATCCAGATTCTTGTGGGTGCCTACCCTTCAGGCGTCAGTGTCAGAACTTAATGACTGTACTACATATACACGAAACCCCTTGTTTAAGTGTTGTATATAGCGAAAAAAATGGCAGCCCACTAACAGCTGTTCGTATCGACTGTCATTTTATGATGATGGTTACCAGGGTATTTGAGAATAAGGTGCTTAGGAAAATATTTGGGGCTAAGCGGGATGAAGTTACAGGAGAATGGAGAAAGTTACACAACACAGAACTGCACGCATTGTATTCTTCACCTAACAAAATTGGGAACTTAAAATCCAGATGTTTGAGATGGGCAGGGCATGTAGCACGTATGGGCAAATCCAGAAATGCATATAGAGTGTTTGTTGGGAGACCGGAGGGAAAAATACCTTTAGGGAGGCCGAGACGTAGATGGGAGGATAATATTAAAATGGATTTGAGGGAGGTGGGGTGTGATGATAGAGACTGGATTAATCTTGCACAGGATAGGGACCGATGGCGAGCTTATTTGAGGGCGGCAATGAACCTTCGGGTTCCTTAAAAGCCATTTGTAAGTAAGTAAGGTTACCTTGTAATCACAGAAGAATAAACCAAAGATCATAGAATTATTAGAATAATATTGCTGTAGCTTGTACTCTTTGACCAAAATGTATTGTGGTAATCGATTAGAGCCAGTTGTACTATCGATATTTAACACGCCACACTAGAGCGCTCTACCGGATGCAGTAGAGAACCTCATTTATTCTATTAACTTTCGTAACGAAGTAATGACGAAACTATGACGTAGCTGTGTAACAGTAATACTGTTATACACGACGTATGTACTGATTATTAGTAAGGAATTTACACACGACGTATAAACGAGCTACTCATTGTATAAGTATAAGACAGTTAAACGTCTGTATATAGAGTTTTTATTAGTAAGACTGTTACAATTCTGACAGGTACCAATTATAACGAGAAGGCTCAATGTATTCATTGAAATTACGCAAATATAGTAGTAGATTGCAAGTCTAAAGCGCAAACGTTCTGATAGGGGCAGATAAAAAAGTTAATTTGTTTTCTTTCACCATGTGAATAATGTCAAAAGAAGTGCTAATACAAATTTTGGCCACTCGACCGCAATTATGAGACCGTCCAGAAAGTGACTTTCCCTACTTACTGGCTTTTAAGGAACCCGGAGGTTCATTGCCGCCCTCACATAAGCCCGCCATTGGTCCCTATCCTGAGCAAGATTAATCCAGTCTCTATCATCATATCTCACCTCCCTCCAATCCATTTTAATATTATCTTCCCATCTACGTCTCTGCCTCCCTAAAGGTCTTTTTCCCTCCGGCTTCCCAACTAACACTCTATATGCATTTCTGGATTCGCCCATACGTGCTACATGCCCTGCCCATCTCAAACGTCTGAATTTAATGTTCCTAATTATGTCAGGTGAAGAATACAATGCGTGCATTTCTGCGTTGTGTAACTTTCTCCATTTTCCTGTAACTTCATCCCTCTTAGCCCCAAATATTTTCCTAAGCACCTTATTCTCAAAAAACCCTTAACCTATGTTCCTTTCTCAAAGTAAGAGTCCAAGTTTCACAACCATAAAGATCAACCGGTAATATAACTATTTTATAAATTCTAACTTTCAGATTTTTTGACAGCAGACTGGATGATAAAAGTTTCTCAACCGAATAATAACAGGCATTTCCCATATTTATTCTGTGTTTATTTTCTTCCCGAGTATTACTTATATTTGTTACTGTTGCTCCCAGATATTTGAATTTCTCCACTTCTTCAAAAGATAAATTTGCAATTTTTATATTTCCATTTCGTACAATATTCTCGTCGCGAGACATAATCATATACTTTGTCTTTTCCGGATTTACTTCCAAACCTATCTCTTTACTTGCTTCAAGTAAAATTTCCGTGTTTTCCCTAATCATTTGTGGATTTTCTCCTAACATATTCACGTCATCCGCTCTCCCTAGGGCCGTTTATAGAAAAAAGCAGAATTGCATGGAAATATTTATTGAAACAGATACAGCAATTGGTGCGCTATTTTTCAACATATCCCGCACTGGAATTCAGACATTTGTCATACCATGGGATCAATTTTTGTGTCGTAGAAGTCAGCCGCCTCATATCGGAACCAGCGTTTAACTGCGTGTGCACCTCTCTCTGTCGAGCCCGTGATATGAAAAATGTCTTAATTCCGACGAAAAATATGTTGAAAAATAGCTCAACAATTGCTGTGTCTGTTCCAATAAATTTGTCCAATGAAATCGTGTTTTTTTCTGTTAACGGCCCTTGGCGAACTTATTTTTTACGGCCCTCGTAATTGAGGTCGAGTGGCCAAAATCTGTATAAGCACTTCTTTTGACATTATTAACATGGTGGAAGAAATAATTTGAATATTTTTATCTGCCCCCATCAGAACGTTTGCTTGTGAGTCAACACCAACAAAGGAAAGAGGATGGTCGCTTGTAGGTGAGAGACGTGTATATAAAGAGGGCAGTGATTCTACGATTAAGATACAAATAGCAGGGACGGAAAATGTAGAAAATTAAACTTCAGGGTTTTTTAGAGATTGAGGATTTTATAAGTGAAATGAAAAATAGATACGAGGAGTTATGTAAAATCTTTAGTGAGTCGATAGGAACGAGTAAAGAAGGCGGGAAGTATGAGTAGGGAGACGAGTTAGGGTAACAAATCACAGTATATACTGCAGTACAAGGAAGAGGAGTGAGTGAAGTGGACACGATGAAGAATGAAATTTAGTAGTCAGTGAACATGTGAAAGTATCACATCCAATGTTCTTTTTGTAAATATGACTAGTCGTGACACTCGGGAGGATATTAAATACAGAATAAAAAATGAAAATGCCTGTTATGATTCGGTCGAGAAGCTTTTGTCATCCAGTCTGCTCTCAAAAACCTGAAAGTTAGAATTTATGAAACAGTTATATTACCGGTTTTTCTGTATGGTTGTGAAACTTGGACTCTCACTTTGAGAGAGGAACAGAGGATAAGGGTGTTCGAGCGTAAGGTGCTTGTTTTCGGAGATTGTAGCCTACTAATCAATTCACGTGATCAAACAGAATACATTTTTATATTAAATGTGAAATTTGTTTAGGAATCATGTCATATCGAGACATTCCTTGACCTGCACGATCCCCCGATTTAAATGCTTGTTATTTCTTTTTATGGGGATATCTAAAAGTAAGGCATACGGAAACAAACAACTGAAGTCAGTAATTCGTGAACAAATTTCAGACATCACAGTCGAAATTTTGCAATGTGTAATGAGAAACTTTCAAAGAGCGATTAGAGACTACACGAATGTGTGCCAGCCATTCCAGGCGAACTAAGAATTCCAATGAAAAAGTATATTTCAGAAATAATTGTTCACTTTTAGTGTAAGACATAGATAAGTTTTTAAATATAAATATTCTAATGATTTATTTCTCAAAAAGAAAATATTTTACAAGTTTCATGGGCATTGAATCTAAGTGGTTTTGGCTAGGTAATGGGTACTTTTTCTTTGCCTAAATTTGTAGCACTTACTCGTAGAGAGATCAGCTTTTCATGTATGTTTTTCAAGGACCTATTTTTGAAGAAATACTTTGATATCCTGCACTGTTAAGGAACATTTTAATCTGTACTATACTCTTTCTTACATTTCTTTTAAGTAATTAGATTGGGTTAATAACAATTTGCAGTCCTACAGTTCAAGTGAATATTTTGACTCAGAAATGTCACAGTTATTTTGAAACTGGAAAAATGAATGACATTAACTCATATGTAACATCCGTGACATGAAAGAAACGGCTATAACATATTTATAGATTATGTTTTTGTGAACAAAGTGGATGCCATGAGATTTGCATAGAATTCTCATTAACACAATGAGAATGAATCTTCTTTTGTTTGAGGCAGAGACCTGTTTTACACTTTTTGTTAATAAGGTGTAAAGTGATTTCACAAATCTTGTAACATCCGTGACGGAATCTTTTCTTTATTTTCTGCAATAATAATAATAATAATAATAATAATAATAATAATAATAATAATAATAATATTACTAATAATAAGAAAATCCACAAGCGAATAGGGAAAACACGGGAATTTTACTGGAAGCAAGTAAAGAGATAGGTTTGGAAGTAAATCCCGAAACGACAAACTATATGATTATGTCTCGTGACGAGAATATTGTACGAAATGGAAATATAAAAATTGGACATTTATCTTTTGAAGAGGTGGAGAAGTTCAAATATCTGGGAGCAACAGTAACAAATATAAATGATATTCGGGAGGAAATTAAAGACAAAATAAATATGGGAAATGCCTCTTATTATTCGGTTCAGAAACTTTTATCATCCAGTCTGCTGTCGAAAAATTTGAAAGTTAGAATTTATAAACCAGTTATATTACCGGTTGTTCTGTATGGTTGTGAAACTTGGACTCTCACTTCGAGAGAGGAACAGTGATTAAGGGTGTTTGAGAATAAGGTGCTTGGGAAAATATTTGGGGCTAAGAGGGATGAAGTTACAGGAGAATGGACAAAGTTACACAACACAGAACTGCACGCATTGTATTCTTCACCTGACATAATTAGGAACATTAAATCCAGACGTTTGAGATGGGCAGGGCATGTAGCACTTATGGGCGAATCCAGAAATGCATATAGAGTATTAGTTGGGAGGCCGGAGGGAAAAAGATCTTTAGGGAGGCCGAGACGTAGATGGGAAGATAATATTAAAATGGATTTGAGGGAGGTGGAATATGATGATAGAGAATGGATTAATCTTGCTCAGGATAGGGACCAATGGCGAGCTTATGTGAGGGCGGCAATGAACCTCCGGTTTCCTTAAAAGCAAGTAAGTAATAATAATAATAATAATAATAATAATAATAATAATAATAATAATAATAATAATATTTTTTCTCCTGTAAAATGAAACTAATCTTCTACATTGATTCTAATAATAAAGATTGACAGAAATCGTTTCATTTCCAAAATATAAAATCTGAAAATAGTAAAAATGTAACAACCGTGAAAATTGGAATGGCTGACCCACGTTCGTGGATGACTTTTGAACGATGCAATTTTCAAGTAGTGGTTACATTAAAATGGCATACTATAATCTATGTTTTCATATAATAAAAGTTAATTTAATACAATATCTAAAGTTGCATTTCACTATTTAAAAATCTCCCGTTTCTTTGGCCCACGCTATATGATATGGTACACCACTTGCTAATTCGGAACTGTCCACCAAGAGCAAATAAAGAGAAGAGCAAAGGGTGGTCCGGAATATTAATGACGGACGTTAATAGCGCCATGAATCGTCATCGCTGCCTCCAGTCGTTTCCAGCCTCGCAAAATGTAACAGTAAGAATCTCACTTAATCTCTTCATGCGAGGTTGGGAGAAGCCAATGTGCTACTTTTCGTTAATATTGGAATCTGCTTCCAGGAATCATGATAAGTAAGAACGCTGCGCATCATGAAGGTAATGTAAACAATTTCAAAGCAATTGTCTCTTCGTACTATAAACACAGTCTAGTATATACAGTCACGAAGCTTAATACTTACTAAATATGCAAACGTAAACAGTTGAAATATGCATCCATAGATAGTTGCTCACCACCAGGATCGCTACTATCGCCTCATCACAGACTCTTTCCCTAGCAGACCATAAAATGTATTGTACTTTCGATATCGTGTTCTTTTGAAAAAATTAACACCTTCCTTCCACTATTTAAATATGAAATACTTAAGGTTTATATATTATTTTCATAAAATATATATTATATTCTATAAACTCACCTTCCTGGATCTTTCGGAAGGATAACTCTAACCTATTTTTCTTACCATTTATAGTACTACAAACGTCTCCTTGTCCCATATTATTATTCAAATTATTGTATTTTAGTCATTCACAGTTATTACAACCAATAACGAACTTTTCACAAAAATGCGAAATACGGCACAGTCAATGCTTTTTCGATCTAGACCAGGGGCCTGTTTCTCAAAAATACTAGTTTAGTAGTTCACCAGTTACTAGTTACCAGAGTATATTTCACCAGATCTAGTAGATTCTGTTTCTCAAACTATTTTACCAGTCTAGTAACTTATGACAATTTTTCACTAGTTACATGATCTGTTTCACTAGTCAGCTGATTGAGTTCATTTGTTTATAGTCATTGGTAGGTATTGTTATTTGAGGTTAGAAGGCTAAGTTGTTTGTATTGTGTTTTCGATTTCTCTTTTCGGTTGAAATTTCATCAGTTGAAAGCAAATTAACTATACTCAATATGATTAATGAATCAAAGGATTATTATTTGGTGCTTTTTCAAGCATGTTAACAAAAATGATGAAATAAACGAATGGACAAAAAGTGTTGTAATGTGTGAGGCTATGGAACTGATACCTCAGAACAAAGATTATGCATACGTTAGGGACACTTACTGGCCCAACATTAAGAAAGCAATTTTGATAAGTACCAATTCAAGTTCACAGTATCGTAATTTGAACATATGATGTAGCTAGTGGGTCTACTGCCGACATGAATGCCACTTATGACTTGATGAAAAATTCGCTAATTTTTTTTTGTTTTACATTTTATCTATTCATAAATTATTGTCGTTATATATTTAATTTGTAGGTTAAAGGTGGCAATGTCAGAAGAACTGGCAGTGGAGGAGGAAAGCTAGTAAAAATTAGTTGATGAATTGGTATTAGATTATTAGGAAAAAATTCTGCAAGTGTTGCTGGTCTAGGACAGAAAGACTAGATGGCATTGGAAAATAATCAACATCCCGATTTGTAGAGCAATTTGTATTTGAAGCTTTGCTGATAATGCAAGACTTTTATTTTTTTTTTGTCTTGTTATGGCAGCTCCCACTATATTTAACAACTTTTCAAGCTTTTCAGTACTTTACCTAAACCGTTCATTATATTTAAACAATGCTCCCGTAAAGGAATAATAATTGTTCTTTCTCGATACAGTTTTAGCTCTTCTCACAACTTCTTCATGACTTCATTCGGAATCACCAAACCAGATATTAAAAGAAAATAACTACAATATTTTGTTTTATCTGAGAAAGGTTGTCACTGGTAACTGATAATATAGAAATCACCAGTCTTTAGAGTCTTGTAGGAATATTCCTGTTGAATACTAGTGTAATCAACTAGATTAGCATTTTGAGAAACAGAATCACTTATGAACTGGTGAAATCGACCAATATTACTAGTCTGTGAACTGGTAACTACTACTTTACCCTTGTAGTTTCTAGAAACACAGACTTGTGAAATAAACTAATATTACTACTGTACAGACTAGTATTACTAGTCCATGAGTTTTGAGAAACAGGCCCCAGGCCGTAATGTTTGTTCGGGTTTTCTATTTCAGTGTATGGAGCTCAGTGAAATATTATATTATAACTCTATTGCTTATCATTGCTAAGCTTTATTTAGTGTAATGTGTTATAAGTTCCGTTTACTTCTTGTTGCATAATATGTTGCAGAAATAATTACAAAACTGTGTTATTTTAATGTGAAGAGAATTTTACATGTTAACATAATCTGTTCGCGTCAACATTTCAAGTTTAGAATGGAAGCTATTTTGAGGTTTAATAAAAAAGAATTTATATTGGGATTTCAATTTAGCACATCTAGTACTCACAGCGCTCCAAGCGGCTAGCAACTACCGCGAGATTTGCAAAAAATCACCCCAAGCTTCGTGACTATATAGTAGACTGTGCTATAAATTTTACAAACATCACTCATTTGTTCGAATTTTTATTTATATGCCACAGAAAGTCTTCTCCAAATACAAAAATTCATTCAGTGTCAAAACCCTTCCGATTCAAAAGAGAGGTTGAATGCTAATATCAATTTTTTTCTTTTTTCATTTTATTTATTCTATTCCATAGAAACTTACATTAATATCCGATCGAGTGGTTATGTCGCATCTCGATTTTACCCACCCGTTTCTGTGTGAAGGTTATTGGCTGGAGTGTTAGGCTTTCCTGAAAATTGTTGGTGTTCGCAATTGGAAGCCTACGTAATATTATACAACTGTTTAAATTAATTTAAAGAACAGGGCCCCGTTAAGTAGGTAACTGTCACGTGACTTCCCTCCGTTCTGCCGACTCTGCTACATAACCACTCGTTCAGACAGTAGCATTGAATCTACGTAAAGATTAATTTTTGGTCCTACAGAATATATGTTATGGTAACAATGATTATTTATTGGAGGAGAAAAATTCGTTCCGACGCCGGGGATCGAATCCGGGAAAGGAAAAAACACTAGAGGAGAAGGATTCGATCTGGTTTTGTGGATTGAACTTCGGCGTAGCTCAGTGGTTAGAGCACTTGGTACGTAGAACCAACGACCCGGATTCGATCCCCGGCGCCGGAGCGAATTTTTCTCCTCTAATAATCATGACAGCATTGAAGCCTTAAGATGTGAAACAAGTCAAGGTTTTTACAAGATTACAACTTTTTGGCGAGATTGGTAGTTAGACCCCCCTCTATATTTAACACATAAAGTAAGGAGATTCGTGGAGTAAGAGATGTACTCTAGCTTGAGAAAACGTGTTTGTAGTTCTCTAACATATGAAGAGCACGATGGAAAAACTTGATAAGTCTAAAATTATCTATTTTCTGTTCTAGATGTCACGTAATAGCTCAGGTAGTGTAGATCTGTGTAGTTTAACTGTACAGAATAACAACTTCAGTAATCTAAAAAAAATGTGAATAATGATAACCCAAAGACAATAGAATAGGAATTATTCATAAGTCTGTGAAACATTTTAAAGTTTAATGAAAGATTAAGTACGCGACAGATCATGGTAAATGTTGTGCCAATAGAGACAGAAACTCTTCAACTTTTTTATAACCAAAGCTCACTCTTAGTTGTCATTATTTATCTCTAGGTGGCAGTAGTTATCAATAATGGGAAATCCCTATAATATCATAGAGCATGTTCGAGACTGACCGAAGGTGAACATCTTCTGTGCCATTTCGAAAGAAAAATTGTATGGACCATTTTTCTTTGTGGGACCCAGCGTTAATGGAATGGTTTACTTGGACATGATAGAAACCTGGCTGATGCCTCAACTGAATGAAGACAGCAATGATTACATATTTCAGCAAGAATGGATATCCCTGTCACTATCACAACGAAGTGCGAGAGTACCTCCATGAACATTTACCACAGAGATGGATCGGACGCACTGGACAAAAAGACAACGCGTTAACGAAGTGGCCACCACGATCACCGAATTTAACTCCATGTGAATTTTTCCTTTGGGGCTTTTTGAAGGACAATGTCTATGTGCACCTGCTCCCTGCTATGTTCATAAACTTCGTCACCGGATTACAACTGCTGTGGATATGTTCAACCGTGACATGTTGGAGTGTGTATGGGAAGAGATGGATTATCGCATCGATATCTGCCGTATCAATTAGGGTGGACACATTGAGCATTTGTAAGGTATTTAACACAACTTGGAGAGTTCCTTTTTATTTTAGTGTAAAAATTTTCGCTAATCGTTGCGTAGTTTAGTAGTTATGAATTTTTAAAATGTTTCACAGACTTACGAATAGCCCTATATAATGGGTTTTTAAGCACTTTATCTTCCTCTCCTGTAAAAATAGTAAATTGTGACTTATTAGGTTTTTCTACTCTGCTCTTGATATTCAATTAACATGAACGTTTTTAGTAGAATTCAATCTTGTATAATTCACCATAATATTTTATGGCAGATTTTTTCCTCCAAATGGCGACACGTATCTCCAATGCAAATATTCAAATTGTAGCAGTAAGAATGCTGCACCAAGAGGTTAGGTTTTAGAAAGATTTCACGTTAATTTAATCTACATTCGAGCCCGGCATTTATCATAAGTCGAGTCATTACTTTCCTGAACTCTGTCATCATCGAGGTCGAACACACCGATGGCCAGAAAAGGTATCATAAATGTGACTATGTGAGGAGCATCGTTTCAAATCGTATTATGTCCACTGGTGGACAAAATTGAGTTTGATACATTTTCGTATAGTTTCGAATGCGATCTTTCACGCTGTGAAGTCTGATTTTATCAAATCGTTTTCGCTAACAGTGTAAACGACTGCTTAAAAGTAGTTGTTGTTTCAAATTGTATTCAGTCCTTTATAGTGTCTGTTTCATATCGTATTACGTCCACTATTCATGTTAGAGTATTGGTATGAACAAAATTAATTAATTTTATTACATTCTGACAAACTGGCGCACTTTTCTCGAAAATGCTACATATTCAATACCGACAATGCAACTTTCTTCAGAGAAAGTACCGAATTACGATATCTTTATTTATCTGTTTATTTATTGAATACAGTTACTTATATTAGCAGGGTTAAGGCCACAAAGCTTTATCTTTCACTCAACCGGTATGAGAACAATAACAAATATAAAAATGACAGAATTACAGGAACAATATAAAATTAATAATAATAATAATAATAATAATAATAATAATAATAATAGCAAAATGAAGAGACGTTTAGTTATATGTAATTCTAATAATCAAACAATTACAGCAATGTGAATGGAAGCAATTGTTAAAATAACAGAGAAAATTCATATATTAAAAATAAAAATCATATAAAAAAATATTATACTTTAGGGAAGCTCATAGTCTAAGCCAGTCATGTCAATTGATTCCCATAGGAGCAAGCGCGCGCTTTAGAGCCCAGGAGAGTATGAGCGCTTTACAGCGGAAAGGAAAGAGACAGACGAAAGAGGAAGTAGCTATATGCCGCTTGGTCGAGCTATATACAGGGATGGCCAGCACAGATTCAATAGATAGAGGGAAGAGAACTTATTAAACCTCTATCCATGTTAATTTTTAGATTTGTCTGAGAAGTATAAGTGCATTATAAGAATGTAAGTTTTAATTGTAATGCTCATTTTTCACAAGTTTGAATTTTTTATTCAAAATTATTTTCTCAACTTCTTTTATAGAAAAATGAAATTTTCAGATATAGGCCTATTTATTTAGTAGCCTTACAGAATGTTTTCTTAAATCTAATATACCGTAAATACGTATTACTGAAGATAATGTATTGAAATTTTTGAAAATATTTGCATGGAAATTGTTTGTAAGGAAATGAATTAACAAAGCAACTACTGTTACGTCATAAGCAAAAGATACGTGCCCTTGTGTTGTAAAAATGTCAGCTCTATAGCTTCAGCACATTTCGAGAAAATAATTTAATATTCTGGTGATAGGAAGTTGCTCACCAATATCACCTTAAAAGCATAATGCGATAAGAGTTTTGTTATGTAATATTAGTTACACTTAAAACATATACAGCGCCTAGGTAACTTTGCTCTGTACTGTAATATTGTTTTGATTAGTTTATTGATTACTTTTATAAGGCTAAAGGTACCATCAATATCAATTCCAACTTATCATGTCATACTTAATCTCTTTTTTTTGGGGGGGGGTGCATATCACTTTCTTTATGAACGATGTGTTTCATCCACTTAGTAACGTATAGTTGTACTACTATGGAATTTATATGAATATTCCTTCTTAACTTTCTATTATGTTATTAACATTAAAGACGCAACTGCAATATTAAGAAATTGGTATTAGTACTTTTGTTTTACAAACAATATAGATATGAAACAGAAAAAAGCCATATAAAAATAATGACATAACATTTCAATTTCCGTTTGTAGTTCGTGAACCACTGTTTTCTTAATCCAACAGGCTGCTTATTCATATACATAACCTTTCCTCTTTCCATACTTAGCGCTTGATGCCCGCTCACGACGTCAAGGTCAGAAAAATGCGCTTGCTTTGACATCACTGGTCTAAGCAGTCTATTTGAAAACCTAGTTTTGAAATTAGTAAATGTCTGACAGCCCCTTCTGTTTTTTAAAGAAACAAAAAAAAAATAATTATTTCAAGGGTGTCTCAGTTGAAATAAAAATCTTATTTAGAAAGTTTTGGAAACAGTTTCAGCTTGAAATTTTTTTCGGATTACACATGCAAAGGAATGCCACAAACATCTCAGACACGTGGAGTCTAATTTACTAATGAATGAAAAATGATAATTTATACCAGAAGATTCAAATGCAGCCAGCTATAGTTTATGAAATATTCAAAGCTGAGCTTTGCCGTGCAGCAGAGACTATGGTTGTAGAATCGTACCGCGTCTCGCGCATGGTTACACACGCATTATCAACATGATGTTCCGAGTTGATTTGAGTGTGTATCCAGCGTCGTGTTAGCGGTATATTAAGGAAGTCCCATCTAATGCCTTTGTAAAATATGTTGTTGCAAATTACGGTCCTGGGTTTCAATCACATTTGAAGCATGGGCTTTTGTACATTCTCATTGTAATAAACTGTGCTTTCGCAGTTGGAACAATCATCTATGGGCTTCCGCTAAGCATTATCACATCCAAGATGAAATTTAGACTTAGGCTTAAGTAAGGGAATGAAAAACTACAGAAGAAGAGAGATAATTAAGTTCTCGGAAAGGAAGTTGAATGAAGACGTCAGTGTTCTATCTTAAGCTACTACGCCAACATTTTTCCTACAGTAGAAGAAAGGAATATTGGTGGATGAGGTTATTCCTCTCAGTGCGCTGATTTTGCACGCAGACAGCCCGGATTCAAGGACCATCCTTGTACAGGGACATCATTTTATTTTTACTAACATTTCTAATATTAACCTGGTTATACCTTTGGATTAACGATTGAGAACCGGAAATACCGTTTGCAACCCCCTTCCACAACTGGAGTTCGATGATACTGGCGTAATATAAAAACAAATCACTTTACTAGGTATAGGGGGGAAGAAAAGTAGTTCATCCATTTACGTAAACTAGGAAATATCGCGATTTTGAGTGTCATCATTTTCATTAGGTTTTTCTTTATTCAAAATACAGTACTATATTAACAATAAATGATTTTATGCTCGACCATGCCGAAATGCAGTAATTATACACCTGGTAGCAGTCCTTTAATGCATGTCATTAAATTACACCTACTCATTAAAGTGCAGGTGTTCAGCCAATTACAAGTCAGCTTTGTACCGTTATAAAACCGCAAGTATCGATTATTCTCGGATATGCAATCGAAAGAGAATTAGCGAAAAGTCACGGAGGCTGGAAATCCAATACTGTCGCAGAAGGTTATGTTCTGTTACTATAATGATTAGCGTTAATTGTAAATAATATTCAAATGAATTCAATTTGTCATCTCATTTTTCAATGTCTAATTTAATTTCAATGTTATATCAAAGTTAATATTTAGTTTACTCTGTAGGTTCTTATAGGCTGTCAAGGTCAATGTGGACATCTGTTCCTAGGAAAAAATCAATACTTTCGCGTCTGCGCACATCTCACAATTTACGAGGTATTGCTCAAGGTCAGTTAGATACAAATAAAATTAATAATTTCAAGTTATAAATATGGTCGAGCATAAAAAATCGTATGAAACTCGCCTATAATGGTAATTAAGAAGCTCGTATGAAAATTATGAAACTCGCTTGCTCTCGTTTCATAAACATCCATACTCGCTTCTTAATTACTATCATTATAGGCTCGTTGCATAATGTATTATTATTCACGAACTGAGCTATACAGTATTTTCGGACGTATTCATTATGCAGTGTATATAATACTGTCTACAGCATATTAGAGTGCTATTTAAAGAATTAATCAAATTTTAAAATAATCATTATATGGGTATTTGAACACATTTTTTAAGGTGGCCGTTCATTTCGATACAGGCTTCAGTTTCTTTTTGCATATTATCGCACTATAGACTATTGTACCTAATTCCAATTAGCTGTTTCGTCCTTCGTACTAGTAACTCTTTGTTGAAATAATTCTGTACCTACTCTATAAAAGAGTATGTACCTTACGTAATGTAAATTCAATCTTCACTTCTGCCCGATCCGAAAAGATAAAATTACTCAGACATGCTATCTACTGTCCGTCAAAGTGGTTTTGTCGCAGGGTCGTAGAAAGAGGGGAAATCACGTGACATGTAATTACTTAACGAGGCACTTTTATTTAAGTTATTTTAAACAGTTGTGTAATATAACGTAAACGTTCAATTCCTAATAGAAATTAATGCTTTCAGAAAAGAGCTAAGACAGCCCAGCCACTGCGAGCAGAAGCGGGTGGGGAAACCAGGATGCGATGTAGGCAAACGGGCGAAAATGATTCAATATGGAAAGCTCTTTCGCCACTGTAAAACGCGGACATTTTTCTGGAACGTACTATATTCACTAACTAAGTACTATTTATTATGACCGTAAGGCGACTTTGCATACGCGGCCTTGGTTCTGTGTGGAGGACGATTGGAAGTTTACTAGTAGAGGGGGTGGGAGTGAAGTATACTGAAAACCTCAGGTACAATAAAAATTGAAATAAAAATAAAATGATGTCCCTGTATAATGGAGAAAGTACACGTTAGAGTGTTTTTCTCAGGGTGCTGCCGTTATTCTCTTTCATTTCATCAATACTCATTTCATAGTTTAGTTTTAGGTATAATTTACTTAAGAAGCTATTAATGTCATCGCTTTCTCTAATAATATTCAAGCATTCAGTGAAGATAAGTCTGTAACTAGGCCTATAATAAATAAGTTTCTTGAACGTACAGTAGATCTTAGACCGGCAGGATAATATATCGGGCATTGTCTCAGACAGGACCATTTTGTCTCAGACCATTCGATGTGACAATGATTACACGCATTCTTATGAGGCTGCAGCATACTGCATTGGTCATTTGTCTTAAAGAGAATCCACCGAGCGTAGATTTCCTCATCTTTAACTTCTTCTTAAGTATGTGAAGAATCGTACCAGGAGCAATTCCAACTTCCCTTGCTAGTTCAATCAAGTCCAACAACGGTGTTCTTCCAGCAGTGCTCTTACAGCGTTCACATGCACATCATCACTTGCCGATTGCGGTCTGCCAGCTCCACGTTTTTTTATGAACATCTTCCCTCCCGTTGCGAAATGCATGTACCCACCTAGCCACGGTACAATATGGTGTAGTCTCTCTACCACAAGCTTCCAGTAATGCTGTATGGCATTGACGAGCAATCTTACCTCTTGCAATCTGAATTTTAATGAAGCATCTTTGTTCGTATTTTCTAAACATTTTAGAGCACCACAGATAACAGTCTACAAATTAAACTCGCTACAAATATTTAATAAATCAGATTATTGTTTTCAAACTCACAGGTAACACACATCAAATGCTGTTCTTTCTCATGGTTATCAGCTTGCATTATTTACCTCTGGTAGCGCCACATACAAACATTGCTGCCACTAATTATTGAATGACCCATGTATTAGATAAATCCTACAATGAAGATAAAGTTAGACTCCCAAATTCATTGAATAAGGACTTAAAATGTTCTCTTGGGAAACACTTAAGAGGATAAGGAATCGCCTATCTCGACAATTTTAATTTATGTCTTATATAAGGAAATTTTCCTCCAAAAATTTGAAACTAGACAACAGATTTTTTACACCTCATGTACACGTAACTAGACTTTATATTTAAAGAATAGATTTCCTTTAGTTCATTTTCTTAGAAAGGAATAATTACTTCCTCTTTCTTGTATTTCTTTCGAAGATTTTCAGTACATTACCTACTCCCTGTAACTTCTCCAAAACTTAACAAATTTGAAAAACATTGTTTGAGTATATGTAAAGTATCAAAATAAACAACTCCTGATCAATTCAGATTTCTAGATTAAAGGGGTAGGTACAGCTTAACAGATTCCAAATATATTCTTTATTTGATGAAACAATTACTGAAGTTCATTTTGTTGAAAGAATAATTTGAATATTTGCATTAGTTTCAAAGTTACGATTTAAATGACAAGTTGCTGCACCTGGCTATAGCAGCTGTCAGTTGTGAGCGGCACGCCCACTCTCAAAATGTTTACGTAGCCTATATTTCAACATTTTAAAATAATTCTCATGTTTCACCTTGTTTGGAAACCAATTGGGTGGCTTCACACAAAATTCTAACGAGTCACTCAGTTCCAAAATGTGGTAAGTTTGCCATAAAACATGATTTTGTGGAAAGACAGTAGTCAAAATTGCCACAAATGATGCTGTCATAACGTTCAATGATGGCATGAAAGACAGACTGAATGTGCCGAGGGAAATTGGGATACTGTCTCAAATGTTTTCTTAGTGTGCTATGTATTATGGAGGACACAAACCGTAACAAGTCTGCAGAAAAAAGGGCAGTAACGCGTAACAAAGACGCAAGAGAGTACAGGAAAAGACTTAAATTAGATGCTGCAGCAAAGGAAGGAACATCATTGCCTCTGGGGAATTTTATTCAGTCACAATTGAAGGAAAGGAAGGCCCTAACAAAATAATGCATGATGTTATGTTTCTAAAGCTCATTTCGCATAAACTACATTTTTCAAAACTTCTTCCCTAATAATTCAGAACTGTTGAACTACATACATACATACATACATACATTTATTTAATTTAATTTATTTATTTATTTAAATTTAAATATACAGAATAACGAATATAATTACAAACAAACAAGAGAAATAGAAATAAAATAATACAAACAATATAAAAAAGGAGATACAGTAGTATTAACAAAATTTGAGACCGAATGAGCAGCGCTCGTGTTCGGTCGCAGTTCAGATATAATATTAATAGGCCTATAAGAGAATATAAAATAAAATAAAATAAAATAGGAAATAGAATTTAAAATTACAGTTACAGAAATTATATAATACAATATTAATATAAGATAAATATATAAAATAAAAATAATAATAATAATAAAAATAAATAAGTAAAATAAAATAGGAACTAAAGTTTAAATTACAGCGGCAATGGAATCATATAATATAATATTAACACTAGAGAAGAATAATATCGCACATGAAAAGTAGGACTATATATTTCAAAATTATAGAATACAAATATAATATAGGTTGATTAATTCATACACATAGGCTATAAATTTATTTAATCAAATTGAAGATATTAACACGTTTCTAATTTTCTCTAACACACACACATACATACATACATACATACATACATACATACATACATACATACATACATACATACATACATACATACATACATACATCTTTATGTAGCCTATTTCTGAAGTATCTTATCCTGGTGTTTAAATGTTAATATGCAATTATTTATATGTGTGATTTTTTCTGTTTTTTTTTTCTAACTACTCGTTTCAAGAATCTGATTCTGATATTAGAATATAAAAATTTATTTTAGAAACAACAGAGATATTTATGTTTGTGAGTTACGTAGGGGAAATCAGCTTAAAATGATATACTCGAATAAAATTACATAGTGAATGTTTTGACTAAACGACTGTAACAGTGTCACTTGTGCAGCTTCATTCAGGGATTTTGGCCTTTGCAAAAAAATAAATAGACTAAGAGCGAGTTACTCATCACTACTGGCGGGCTAGGTCGCACAAGTCAGGCCGAACAGCCATAACACATAACAATTCCTTGTCATTATGTCGCATGAGTGTCCCTCAGCTACGAGCACAGATATTATTGTCATTCTTTCATTTCCCTCTTCCCCTCCTATGCACGTTTGTGATTAAATTTCTTTCTTATGACGCAACACACACCTCGCTCACTAGCCTAACAACCAAGGACAGGGGCCAATAACGTTGAATCGAGCTGTACTATAGTATTTAGAAAAGTAGAGTGTCAACCCTTTTTCTACATAAATGACATCAATCAGTCGGCTTTCTTACTGCCAAGAGCCGAAAACTAAACGTAAGCACTCAATTTTTATCTTCCGCGAATATTTATTCGATTGCATTGTTAGAAGTTAAAATTTCGTGTAAAATTCTATTATTATTGAACTTGTAATGCACTTTTTTAACTTTGCATAAAGAGGATTAAAGCTTTACTAGACCATGCAGTGTTCATAGCGTTTTCGAATGAATCACCGATAGCACTGCGAACTAAAATGACACACATATGTTGGGTTAAAATGACACAGGCGTCAATAGCAATAATCAACTCTGTTCCTTGCACTTCATACCATGAAAGATTTTAGAGGAAACGAAAAGACAAGAATACACCTACTGTGCCTATTAGTAGTACATATACATATAAAAGAACTTACGCAGAAATATCAACTTAAACGTGCAAAAAAAAGTATTGCAGCAAAAAAAAAAAACTTAATTTCGGAAAAGAGACATTTTTATGACCAAAGTGATGCTGCTGAAGATTGTCCTTGTTTGTACTGCAATGAGCTGTATTCACAATTTAAACCTGATGGACTTTGGTTAAAGTGTCAACAGTGCCAGTTACAGGCACACACAGAATGTGCTGGACTGAGCAAAAGAGCAAAAAAAAATTGTTTGTGATGTTTATGCTTAGTATTATTTTTTCTAGAATGAGTCTATTGACCATACCATCTACATAAAATATTAATTTCTGAACAATTTCTATGACATTTTACCCTGATATCTGACTAGAATATACAGATTTTCAAATTTGTTTAAATATTACGATTTATATTAACGTAAAAACATCAACATGAGAACAGGAGATAAATAATTACATAATGAAAATATTTCATATAAAGTAATCTAAGAATCATCATGCAGGCCATGATTGTAGACCAAAATCGAAATGGTATGATATTTTATGCTGATTTTCCCTATAATTTGTGTAATACTCTGGTACTAGACTTCTGAATTAGTTTAGAAACAACAGAGTTATACTGTATTTTTTCTTACGTAAAATTTTTTGTAACTCTCGTTTTATTTTATAAAAACGAAATTGTACCCGAACACGAGCTTTGCTCTTTCGGGATAATTTCATGTAACATTTTATGTTTCATATGTTATTATTAAATGAAATTACATTAAATATTCAATTAAAGATTAAAATAAATATTCTTATATTTAAAACAGGAAAAATCAAATGAGAGACTCGGGCGTAAAACATGTTAACTGACATTTTGGTCTAATGTAGCGTATAATATGGTATCTTAAATTCTGCGTCTAATTCAATAGTTACTTTTCCAACAACTCAACAGATGGCAGAAGTATACAGATTTTACTTCCATGGTAACTGTATAAACTGTTGCGTGTATAAATGCTTACCTACCTAATAATTCAAAACACTAAATGTTAACATATTTTACTCCCGAACTCTTAAAATAATAATTGGAAAAAGATAAAATAAGTCAAAACCTTTATTCAAAATCCAATGCCATTCCCACTTTAAAGTATGCAGAGCTCTCATCTGAAGAAGAAAAACATATTTGCAGTGAAATATTGGGGATAGTGCGGGTTTCCTACGTAAAGATAGATTCTAAGTTCTTGGAGATCAATCTTGGGGTTTGTCATCGGTTGGGAATTGAATCTGGGTCTCTCAGGAATTAGGCAAGATATTCCGCCTGTCAGCTTCGGTTTCACGGTTGAAATGGGATACTAGAGGGACAATTTTCACCTCCCTACAAATACATACCGTGCCGTAACTGGAATTTATGATGCATTAAAATAAACACTGCGTATACATACATATATATATCTGCATTGTTATTCGGATTTTTGTTTTTGTAAGCAGCGTTGTAAATCTTAAATAACACATTGTTACAAGTGAGCACTTTGTTAGCAGTACACTGAATATGACGTTGAGCGAAGCTACATTAATATAAATAAATGGTTTTCCACATTCACACATATTTATGGTATAAAAAAAGATATTTATGAACGTTGTACCTAATTTATTTCTAATGATTCCACGTATCCGCACTGTTTCGCGACATGCATGCCGCACATCTATATATGAAGTAATTCCTATTAAAATTGTTAGTACTTTTCACACAGAGCATAACAACATAAATCGTAAGTGAATTATGTATAAAAATAGTGTCTGAATACGCACAGAACACTGACAACAACCAGAAAGATCAATGGTGGCGACGGGAAACGAAATTTTGAATTAACGTAACTGGCACGAATAAATACAGTAGAAACATTATTTATTGATGGAAGTGCATGTACGTAATGTGGAATTTATGTTGCCATAATTACACAATGTCACTTGTCATGTTATTTCTTGAAGACGACATCGGAAAGATATGTTCCTTTCCGGCGTACACATTCTGATAGCCTGGTGTGGAAACTCTGGAATGCTCGGTGTGTCATGTCTCGAGGAAACCCAGTGATTTCGTCTTCAATCCTCTGTTTTAGTTCAGCAAGCAGTATATTGTTATGCTTGAAACATTCTTTGCAACGAGACTGAGCGATATTAACATCGAAAACACGTGGTTTGAGCAGGACGGATCCAGGTCACTGCACGACAATTGATGGAAGCCGTTCAACAATTGTTTGGAAGGCGCGTCATGACACGTAACGGTGACATTCTATGGCCTGCGAGATCCCCTGTTCTCAGTGTTTGCTATTTCTTCCTTTGGGAACATCTTAAAAGCAATGTGTATCGTACACGTTCTGCAACCATCGCGGAACTGAAATAGAGGATTGGCATTCCTGAAGACATGATACACCGAGCATTCCAGAGTTTCCACACCATGCTATCAGAAAAAAGAAAAAAAAATATTTTCCATTATTCACTCATTAAAGCGACTGAAGCACTTTCTTCCAGATAAATTAAAATTAATCCTTGTACAAACACTCGTGATGCCACACTTTGACTACTGCGATATTATATTAAGTAACCTAAATGCAAATTTGAGCAGCAGGCTACAACGTGTGCATAATGCGTGCGTCCGTTATATTTGTAATATTCTTAAGTATGATCATGTTTCCCCGTCTTTCCAAACTCTGTCTTGGCTAGGGCTAAGCGATCGACGAGCCCTGCATTCTCTTGTTCTCTTATTTCAAATACTGCGCACCGCTACCCCAATATATTTGGCTTCTCGTTTTCAAAATTTATCCGCATATCATCAGCTAAGTACAAGATCTCATTATAACAATTTACTCATTATACCCTACCACAAGACATCTTTATATTCTTCATCCTATACAGTTTCAGTTGCTAGAAATTGGAACTCGCTTCCGAGTGATATAAGGGGTTGTTGGACAATTGCTTCATTTAGGTCAAAATTACATAAATTCTTACTTAACAGATGAATTGCTGATTAATATTTGTTACTTATAATGAAACTAACATCTGTCCATTCTTATTATTATTATCTTTAATTTCTCTAAATAGATTTACAAAACCTCTAATGGCAATTACATTAATATTCTCATTATAGAAATTGAAATATATATATTCTCCCTGTAACATAGTCCTAGTAAGCTTATATTAAATTAATTTTCATCATTTTACTAGCTATCTCAAATATTAAATTAATTATAATTCATTGAATTAAATTAGCTCATAAATTAAGTTACTACTTTACCTTATAGATTTATCTAAATTTAAATAAATGTGTAGTGAAGATTATTGCTGGAGAACCTTTTAAGTGTAGTGAAAATATTTGTAATTTAAATTTATGTATTGTATTGATTAAGGCTGGTTGAGTGGAAGAGAAGGCCTTATGGCCTTAACTCTGCCAGCGAAAATAAAACATTATTATTATTATTATTATTATTATTATTATTATTATTATTATTACGCCGAAATGGAGCACAATTTTCCGACGTCATCTTCAAGAAGTAACATGGCAAGTAATATAGTGTAATAATGGCAACATAAATGACATATTATGTACATACACTTCCATCAATGAATAATGTTTGTAGTGTGTTTATTTGTGCCATTTACGTTAATTCAAAATTTCCCGTTTCCCTGTGTCACCCTGTACAAATATTGGGTTGAATGAGAGTAAATGCGCACAAATGTGCATAAGCTGAGTTAATATTGGTCTGAGCAAAACTTATTAAGCGATGAACGTCTTTCAGCGCTCTTTTCGACGTGATATCGTTCACATAAGTTTTTGCACAATTCACACACGCATTCTTGGTTCGGCTCATGGAAACTCTTGGTGCTGCATACCTTGTGTTGAAAACCATGGATTGCGCATCGTGTTAGGATGTGTCTCATCTCGTAGTTGGGTCGTGTCCACTATCTAGTACACATAGCCTCTGTTGTGTAGAATTCGCTGCGGATGTCTTTCCTCTTGTCCTTGGAGCGAAGTCTCATGTGCGCTGGTGCTCGGTAGTAGTAGCTTTTTTATTTTTTTATTTTAGTTGGTTATTTAACGACGCTGTATCAACTACTAGGTTATTTAGCGTCGATGAAATTGGTGATAGCGAGATGATATTTGGCGAGATGAGGCCGAGGATTCGCCATAGATTATCTTGCAATAGTAGTAGCTGTCGTCTAATGTCTTCGATGAAGGTCTCTCTCATTAGAGCATACGTCATTCTCGATGGTGCCGTTTTTCCAACTCCTAGCACTCTTTTCATGAAGCGTGCTTTCACTGTTTCTATCTGTGCCATGTCTCTGCTTGTAAGTTTTTAACAAATTATGTTCATTCCATATGTTGCTATGAAAAGCGTCATTGCTGTTTCTGTTGATATGTATTGGAGGTGGTTGATACTGTATATTGCTCTAATTGCTGCTGACACTTTTTGTTATATGTGTATTCTGAAGGATTTTATGGTTGTTTGTAGGGTGATGCCTACGACTTCTAGTGGCTCGCCGAGAAGCGTTAAGGTATATGTACACCCACAAAACGCAAAAAATGATGAAAAATTAGAATTTTCAAAATATAACCATTTGAATAGAGAATTTTCTCCCCTTTAATTTGATATAAGAATTTTCGATTTATGCCTTATGGTTTTTCAGATAAGTCCCATTTTCCAAAATGCTGCGTCATCAGCCACGGTCACTTACTTTTGGAGTGATCTTCGTAGCAGTCAATCCCCTCGTCCAGCATTGCTTGTAAAATAAACTTCTTTCTAGTCTCGAAATAGATGCATAGATATTTGGGCGTGATCATTAGATTGAAAAAACTTTTTTACATAATGAAGTAATTTATAATCTTTTACTGTTAGTCATAAAACTGTAAATTTGTGTCAATGATATTGTATGTCATTTTAATAAGAGTCCAAAAGTAGAAATTACAATTCAGAGAAGACTGGGCATAAACCCTGGGACAAACACCATTGCAGGATTTGTTGCATCAATGGAAATATGGATAAAAATGCCAAAAAAAAAAAACATTCAACACCTGAAGTTAAAACAAGGCGGAGGTATTTGAGAGGCAGAAAGAAGCTGAAATTGGACAGACATGAAGCTGCTTAAAGGGTGACATATGATTATGGAGTCTTCTAGGCTCTGAAAGTTTGTGGCTCATTTCCTGCAAATAGTAATTTTAGAATATTTAATTCTTTTAAACATGATATCTCAGTCAAATATGGTGATACCAAGAAGATGTTGGTGTCATTTTGAAGCTTGAAATGTCCCCTAATGCCTGACAATGAATAAAATAGCATTAATATAGTTAATAATTATCTATGGATTTTTTAAATGATTTATGCAACATAAAATATTATTGTAAGTTACATATATGGTAATATTTAATTAATGCAAATAAAAATAAAAAATAGCTCTATGTCCGGCACTAAAGAATAGTTTTACCTATAAAACAGTGAAAAAACTGTGGCTCCATCTTAAAAACTGCATGAGTTATCATGTTTCAAGTTGTATGTCAAAATTATAAATAAAATAATTTTTAAAAACAATTTAGACATAATTTCAATGGTTCGGTTCACTTCATTCTCTTTCTGGTACCATTCTCAATTATATAAAAATTTTACAGAGCAAAATTATTCAAAACAAAATTTCTTGTATGTAAAGGTGTACATATACCTTAATCTATCATTTTCGTTGGGCTTTCCTCCCTTTCTGAAGGTCATCTGCTTAGTCTTTTGGTGATTCATTCGCAGGCAGTTTTCGTCACCCCATTTCTTGAGTTTATTGAGTGTACATTGCAGTTCCTCTTTGCGATCCCAGTACCATATTGGGTTGAGGATATATCTAAATAAGGACAACTCACGTATTTAAGGGCTTTAAGAACAATGACAACCCGCAACTGAATACCCTTACATAACCGCTTCGAAGTTAGTTTACCAACCGTTGAGCGGGTGAGAAATTCGATGGAATCAGAAGATTTGTCTCTGAAATTGGAAACTGGAGCCGGTGGTTGATTCCAATTTCCAAGCTATCGCTGAAAACAAATTGTCTGGTCTGGGAAATGGAATACGCTTTATTTTTTTAATGTCGCAGGGTTTCAATGTTATCACTTGTCGCATGTGAAAACAGTCGAAGCTACCCCTAGGCATATAAGACAACGTCACCAAATATTTGTTTTGCTTTACAGCGAACAAATACGCTAACAAAATTGAACAATAGATAAACATTTCTGACAAATCAATACAGTGGAATGCTTATGTACGGCGCTCGCAAGAACGTATTTTACAGGGAACAAATTTTCTGCTACGCTGGACCGAAAGACCTTGGCAGTAGCATCAAGCTGGATATTTGCATTGTAAACGGGCAGAGTTGGTAAACAGACCCGGCAGTCTGAAGGGGGGTTGCAGTGTCACATGCGAATCGGTATGTTCGGATGAACCGCTCCGGTCGTGGGCCGCCCGCTCTCCCAACCTTCCCTCTCGCCTATATTTGAATATTAAACTCCCTTCTGTGAGTTGCAATATTACACGAGACAAAAATCCCACCGCTCCGGCTTTTAAAACAAATATTCATTAGCCCCTACCTATTTCAAGAGACAGCTACTGGGATTTGCGCCGATTTCTTGGTGCTTGTCCCTTACTTTGATGTCCTCCGTAATCACTTACGATACCCCGATGTCATTTTGTCGTCTTTTCATTAACGTATCTTCCACTGTACTTCAATGGAAGATTGGTTTGCTTTAATAGAGCGTTGAAGCAACGGTCTCGAGATCCAATTTTCCACAGGACTTATATCCTCTGGCCACAAGGGAATCTTCCACAGCTTCAAGTCCAAATCCCACTAGAAATGTTCTAGATGTACTGTAATGGAAAAATGATGTACGAAAAAGTGCTAGTAATACGAATTCCTGAACAAAAAGAATGGTTCGAAATGTAGCGCATAATATTCCTTTACACTAATGCTTGAGTAAACTTTGTCTCCCCTTTATCTTAATGAAGATAATTAACTTACAATATTCATTGTTAAATTTTCATTAAGTCGACATATAATCTCAATCCCCTCAATTTATTAAACACATTCTTTGTGACTTATCATACATTATGTTGTGTAATAAGTAAGCTTAGTATTCCTGCTACCAAAAGACTTAATTTGCGGGTAAATTGTCTATATACAGGGACATCATTTTATTTTTACTTCAATTTTTATTGTACCTCAGTTTTTTAATGTACTTCACTCCCACCCCTTCTACTAAGGAAGTTCCAACTCCACACAAAACCAAGACCGCAGATAGTAAGCAGTACTGAGTTACTGAGTATAGTACGTTCCAGAAATATGTTCGCGTTTTCCAGTGACGAAAGAGCTTTCAATATTGAATCATATTTTCGCACAGGTACTGTCCGTTTGCCTACGTCACATCCCGATTTCCCCCACCTGCTTCTGCTCGTCCCTCTGTAAAAGCTGGACTGTCTTAGCTCTTTTCTGAAAACATTAATTTCTCTTAGGAATTGGAAGTTTACGTAATATTATACAGCTGTTTAATTTAACTTAAATAAAAGGGCCTCGTTAAGTAATTAACTGTAACGTGATTTCCTCCCTTTCTACAATCCTGCGGCATAACCACTTGGACGGACAGTAGATAGCATGTCTGAGTAATTTTATATTTTCGGGTCGGGCAGAAGAGAAGATTGAATTCACAGTACGTAGAGTAGGTACAGAATTATTTCAACATGAGTTACTAGTACGAAGGACGAAACTGGCAATTGGAATTAGATGCAATAGTCTATAGTACGATAATATGCACAAAAGAACTGAAGCCTGTATCGAAATGAACGGCCACCATTTTCAAAATTGTGTTTAAATATTCATATTATGATTATTTTTCAATTTAACTTCTTTCTCAATATTGTACGCTAATGTGCTGTAGACAGTATAATATACACTGCATAATGAATACGTTCGCATGGATAACTCGCTTCGTGAGTAAAAACACTTATTCTTAATACAGTACTGTACTTTGATTAAAGAAAAACCTAATGAAAATTATCAAACTCAAAATCGCGATATTTCCTAGTTTACGTAAATGGATGAACTACTTTTCTTCCATCCTATACCTATTAGAGTGATTTGTGTTTTACGCCAGTATCATCGAACTCCAGTCTTGGAGGGGGGAGCAAGCGGTGTTTCCGTTTCTCTAAAGGTATAGACAGGTTAATATTAAAAATCTTAGTAAAAATAAAATGATGTCCCTGTAGTAGGTGGAACCCAGGTGATGCAGCAGAGAAAGTGACAGACAAACATGTTCTTACTGCATGATCGTAGAGTACATCCAACCTGAAATAAAAGTACAGCAACTACTGACTTTATAATCTAACGGCGCAACAGCCCGAAGTTGGCCAGGGCCTGCCTGCGTGACAAACATTTTTCTTCATAAAATAAGGGTACAAATTGCTGACGGAGTTGGGGCTCACTTGGAATATGTTCCTTCGTGTACTTTTCTAGAATTTCTCTGAAGTGTTTATTCTTCAATTTATTAAGCGGTATATTGGCATTGACCATCATGACACATAGATTCATGCAAAACATGGATTTCTTATCTAACTCTCTCTCTCTGAGTTTGATGGTACTGCTTGTTTTGAGTTACGTTCAACCATATTTCTATGCCTTTTTGTATTGCAGTGTCTTTCAATGCACTGTTTTCTTGTAACTTTTATATCTACTTTGCACAAATTACATGTAATGTAAATTATTATTGGCTCCGAACTCCTGAATTAAGTCTTCCAGCCTTTCATACTTCGAACGTTTTGTCTTTGGCATTGTGCTTCGTCACAAATACTAATGCTACGTTAAGTAAATAAAACGAATTTTACACTTCACTGGTTTAAAGCACTCACTATGACCGTGTTCCGGCTTCAACACAAACTAGAGTGAATGTGAGTAAGATGCGGTTCTATGTTGTATCAGACGGGACGTATTCCTGGGCTGTGACGTCAGGTACAGTATGAGATTAGGCAACTGTATTCCAGCTTAGACGTAGCTGAAATACTAAGCTTAGTAATAAGCCATATTAACAGTGTTTAATGAAATTAAGAATATTCAAATAGTACATTATGCAACGAGGCTATAATGAAGATAATTAAGAAGTGAGTACGGATATTTATGAAACGAGCGCAAGCGAGTTTCATAATTTTCATACGAGCTTCTTAATTACCATTATAGGCGAGTTTCATACGACTTTTTATGCTCGACCATATTTCTAACTTGATATTATTAATTTTATTGTATCTGACCTGGAGCAATGTCCCGTATGTTGTGAGATGTGCGCAGACGCGAAAGTATTGATTTTTTCCGAGGAACAGATATGCACATTGACCTTGCTAGGCCATAAGAACCTACAGAGATAACATTGAAATTAAATTAGACATTGAAAAACGAGATGACAAATTGTATTTGAATATTATTTACAATTAACGCTAATTATTATAGTAACAGAACATAACCTTCTGCGACAGTATTGGATTTCCATCCTCCGTGACTTTTTCGCCAATTCTCTTTCGATTGCATATCCGAGAATAATCGATACTTGCGGTTTTATAACGGTAGAAAGCTGACCTGTCATTGGCTGAACAGTTGTAACCTGAGTCGTCATTGGCTGAAAGACCTGACCTTTAATGAGTAGGTATACTTTAATGACATGCATTAAAGATCTGCTACCAGGTGTATAATTACTACATTTCGGCATGGTCGAGCATAAAGATAATTAAGACATGGCATCTAAGGGTCGGGTCCACACCTGTGGAGTAACGGTCAGCGTGTCTGGCCGTGAAACCAGGTGGCCCGGGTTCGATTCCCGGTCGGGGCAAGTTACCTGGTTGAGATTTTTTCCGGGGGTTTTCCATCAAACCAAGATGAGCAAATGCTGGGTAACTTTCGGTGCTGGACCCCGGACTCATTTCACCGGCATTATCACCTTCATCTCATTCAGACGCTAAATAACCTAAGCTGTTGATAAAGCGTCGTAAAATAACCTACAAAAAAATAAAGAATCTAAGGGTCGGTGCACACGGTATGGAATTTCTTTCGAAACGGGCGTTTATTAGAATCGACTTTATGCGGACAGAGGTGTGTTTTGCAATAACTTGACAAAGAAAGTTAATTAAATAATAATTTCGTGCCATTTCAGAGCTTTTTGCCTTGGTATTTCTATTCAGAGGCCATGCTTTATAATTAACATTTATTCCACTGCACAGTACCTATCAGAGTACAGTACAGGATCTTTCATAAGTAACGAGTCTATCGAAAAATCAACTATCTTTCATAATTCTTTCAAATGACGTTCATCCTCACGAGAAAGAACCCTTCCCGGTGCCGCGCAATCGATTTGGAAACAAACACCCCCTCCACCTGCCGCCAGAGAAACCTACCTATCCATGTGCAATGTGCATTTGATATCAACTTAAAATGACCTGGAGCATGGCCTACTGTACGCCAAGGATAATGGCACACGGCCATGCCTATACATATCGTTGTGATAGCCTGGAATGATAAAAAGCCACGCAGCCGCTTAACGTTATTGCAAAAGAGAAAATTTGCTGTCTGGTTTGAAGTTGGAAACATTGTCGCTTAAATTAAGCGCTTATTTCTTAGACGAAGTGTTTCCAGGTAGGTGGATCGGTCGCACAGTCCCAATGCGTTGGCCTCCGCGATCACCTGATTTGATTCCCCTGGTTTTCTTTCTCTGGAGATTCATCTAAGCTCCTGTCTATGCGACTAAGTCACGCATCATTCCTGAATTAGTGGAACGAACTGAACACACGATACAAATGGTTACGCCTGACATGCTCACCAGAGTCAATGAAGAGTTGATACGTCGCTTACATTTGTGCATTCAGCTGAACGGAAGATATTTTGAAAATAGTACACCATAATTTGTCAACAATTGAAACTGTTTTTACATGTATGTGTTTTAATAAATGTTTAAAACAATAACCATTCTTTCGTTCAATAGCTCTGGCCGCGAGGGGAGGGGGTGTTTGTTTCCAAATCGACTGTACGGCACCGGGAAGTGTTCTTTCTCGTGAGGATGAACATCATTTCAAAAAATTATCTAAAATAGTTAATTTTTCGATAGACACGTTCCTTATGAAAGACCCTGTATTACTTTTCAAGGGAAGTTTCGGCGTCATGAATTTCAAAAGTTTCCTTGCCAGATAGAGGCCCATCGTCGTGTTAACCTAGGTTACGGGAATCCCAACATATGCGAGTAATATCAGGTCGGAAGGAATCTAATATAGGGTTAGGATAAAGTCCATTAGGAGTTGAAAAGCCGCCTTAAGGAAGGGAGGTTGTTTTCCTCTTTCGACAAAATCACGCAACCCAAGCTTTGAAATGTTTTTAAAAAAAGTGGTTAATAGGATTTAAATTGACCTTTTGTTCTGTAGGGTTGGAAGTATCTCTTGTTTTCATGTTGGTTTCTATGTATTTACTATCACAACACTCGTCGACAGTTCATGCAACATTGATCTAGCACATGAATTTTAATTATTGAAAATTTTATTTCATTCCTTTCCATCCGTAGTGCATGCAGTTTTAACAAAGAATGAAAATTATGGATGTCAGTTTGAATCCCGCTTAAGATATGGATGTTTTCTGTTGCTATTATTGCTACTACTGCTACTCATATTGTTACTACTGCTATTGCTACTACTACTACTACTACTATGAGACAAAATGGTTAAGCTCCACCATGTCGAGTCCGTACAATACAGGGGAGGGTGCATTGTCGGTTTCCTGACTAGTACTAAGCAAATTCAATTTTTAATATCTCTAAGGAACTGTTTCGAAGAAGCCTTATTTTCGTTTTAAGTTTGATCTCTCGTTTTGTAAGCTATTATGAACTGCCGGGAGTGCTTTGAATATATTATACAGGTAGATAAGCAATGAATTTCAAGGACTTTTTTTTAACATGCGGAGATTTTCGTAGCATGTAGATTGCATTTGAAGACCTCGGTACAAAAACCGGTCAAGTCCATTTTTTTTTCCAAAATTGAAATATAGTATGCAGTGCACACTTTGGTGTAAGAATCCGTCAAATCTCATTTATAGTACGTCTGTTCAGTTGAATAGAACTTGACTGCGACACTCATTTCCGTCAAAAAATGATTATGTCCTGTTGATTCTTGTTCTGAGATCCACCCGCTGTATGGAAGGTACCGGTAAGCCAATACAGTATATATTTCAATACCAGTCTTAATTACAGCTTTGGTCTCCAAGATCAGATATCTGTAGGAAGTATAACACATTACAGAATATCAATATTTGGAAATATTTATGTAATGTATGCATTGATAATGAATCAACGGTGAGGTAAGTTTCGTAGATTTGTTTTCAAATAAAAAATAAATTAAATTTAAGCATGACAAAGAAATCCGTTGTATTTTCGGGACAAAAACATTCAAGTCCACAATATAAAGATAATTATGTTTACGGAAGCGAACTAACAAGAATATTGGTAGCATCATAAATACCCACTAATTTCCAAAAGTATCGTGAAAAAAAAACACTTTCAAATTAATGCATATTTCATTGTTGTAGAACGTTATTTTTATCTCTTGTAAAATTTTCACCGGCTTTCGCACCGAGGTCTTCAATTCAGGAACGGGCAATGCAACAAATTATTTTTTTAACATGCCGAAAATTTCTTCACTCAGAATAATTACAGATAGAATACAGTGTTCAAACAACAATATAATAACGTTCAAATAAGTGCTCAATATTAATTCTCTGCTTCTCGAAACAAGATCTACAATTCCACAGTGTTCGAGCAACAATATAATAACGTTCAAATAAGTGCTCAATATTAATTCTCTGCTTCTCGATACAAGATCTACAATTCCACAGTGTTCGAGCAACAATATAATAACGTTCAAATAAGTGCTCAATATTAATTCTCTGCTTCTCGATACAAGATCTGCAACTCCACAGTGTTCAAGCAACAATATAATAACGTTCAAATAAGTGCTCAATATTAATTCTTTGCTTCTCGATAGAAGATCTGCAATTCCACAGTGTTGAAGCAACAATATAATAACGTTCAAATAAGTGCTCAATATTAATTCTCTGCTTCTCGATACAAGATCTGCAACTCCACAGTGTTCAAGCAACAATATAATAACGTTCAAATAAGTGCTCAATATTAATTCTTTGCTTCTCGATAGATCTGCAATTCCACAGTGTTGAAGCAACAATAAAATAACGTTCAAATAAGTGCTCAATATTAATTCTTTGCTTCTCGAAGAAGATCTGCAATTCCACAGTGTTGAAGCAACAATATAATAACGTTCAAATAAATGCTCAATATTAATTCTCTGCTTTTCGATACAAGATGTGCAAATCCACAGTGTTCAAGCAACAATAACATTCAGATAAGTGCTCAATATTAATTCTTTGCTTCTCGATAGAAGATCTGCAATTCCACAGTGTTGAAGCAACAATATAATAACGTTCAAATAAGTGGTCAATATTAATTCTCTACTTCTCGATACAAGATCTGCAATTCCACAGTGTTCAAGCAACAATATAATAACGTTAAAATAAGTGCTCAATATTAATTCTCTGCTTCTCGATACAAGATCTGCAACTCCACAGTGTTCAAGCACCAATATAATAACGTTCAAATAAGTGCTCAATATTAATTCTTTGCTTCTCGATAGAAGATCTGCAATTCCACAGTGTTGAAGCAACAATATAATAACGTTCAAATAAGTGCTCAATATTAATTCTTTGCTTCTCGATAAAAGATCTGCAATTCCACAGTGTTGAAGCAACAATATAATAACGTTCAAATAAGTGCTAAATATTAATTCTCTGCTTTTCGATACAATATCTGCAAATCCACAGTGTTCAAGCAACAATAACATTCAAATAAGTGCTCAATATTAATTCTTTGCTTCTCGATAGAAGATCTGCAATTCCACAGTGTTGAAGCAACAATATAATAACGTTCAAATAAGTGCTCAATATTAATTCTCTGCTTCTCGATACAAGATCTACAATTCCACAGTGTTCAAGCAACAATATAATAACGTTCAAATAAGTGCTCAATATTAATTCTCTGCTTCTCGATACCAGATCTGCAACTCCACAGTGTTCAAGCAACAATATAATAACGTTCAAATAAGTGCTCAGTATTAATTCTCTGCTTCTCGATACAAGATCTGCAAATCCACAATGTTCAAGCAACAATATAATAACGTTGAAATAAGTGCTCAGTATTAATTCTCTGCTTCTCGATACAAGATCTGCAAATCCACAGTGTTCAAGCAACAATATAATAACGTTGAAATAAGTGCTCAGTATTAATTTCCTGCTTCTCGATACAAGATCTGGAACTCCACAGTGTTCAAGCAACAATATAATAACGTTGAAATAAGTGCTCAGTATTAATTTCCTGCTTCCCGATACAAGATCTGGAACTCCACAGTGTTCAAGCAACAATATAGTAACGTTCAAATAAGTGCTCAATATTAATTCTCTGCTTCTCGATACAAGATCTGCAACTCCACATATCTTACACCTCTTACCTGTTAAAAGCTCATGTATATGCAGCATTAGTTGGCAGGGTTTTTAATGATTTGTAGAAATGTTTTAATGTTCTGATATTGAAATTGTGTTAATAATGGTTTTATAATTCCCCAAAGAGAAAAATCGAGTTTATTCTGGGCCGGGGTGCGTCCAAGTTAAACAATGAATATTACGCGATTATTCTAATTACGTAAAAACTAGTTTTTATTTAGTTTTTATAAACGTTTAAAAACACTATATAGCTAATTTTGTAGCTACCATTACCACTTCTACGGGGCAAAATGGCGAAATTACCATGCCATGTAGTCGGTGCAACACTGGGTAGAGTATGTAGTGATCGACTTTCAAACTAGTATTAGGTACATTCAATTTTACATGCCTGTCATTAACGGTTTATTATTATTATTATTATTATTATTATTATTATTATTATTATGCAGCCGGCTGAGCTACGCCGGTGGCTGTTAACATTTTCAAGGAACTCTTATTTTCCCTCTCAGGTAGGATTTCTTTTGTAAGTTATCTATTACTGGAAGTGGTTCGACTATATTACATACTAACTTTCAGGGATGATGGGGAAGGGCACATGTGTCAATTTGAGATGAGGAACCCTAGTGCGGAAATGACTGAGTTGAAAGTTATAAGCAAAAATAGTTGTACGGAAATGAAATTGTAATTTGGCACCGCGTGCCCTCCTTCCCTTAACCTATGGAACAGCCGTGGAATAATGATAAAGGCCGGATATCTCCTACGTGGGTACTTGCCCGATACAATTTGTGAGCTTGCCTATTGTTTCCATTGGCTCATCCGTATTCGAAAATCATATCTGTATATTCTGCTCTCGTGTACTCCTCCATTTCACTAGGACTCATCGACTGGATACTGCAACTTGTACACATACACTCCTGTCTACAGACGTGCATATCAGGACCGACCATGCCCGTTACACATTACGCTATCTGCATTGCTTTAATGTAGTTTCCTGTCCCTACCCGTCAGACAGCGCACTGGATGGAATACTGTATGTAGACAACGTAAACAACGTCAGATGAATACAGTATGTGTAAGATGTACAGATAAATACACATAAATAAGGCGTACAGAGGAATAAAATTATTTCATTTCCACAGAAATATTTTTGCTTGTAAATTTCGACTCAGTCATTTCCGGACCAGGATTCCTTATCTCAAATTGATACATGTATCCTTCCCCATCATCCCTGAAAGTTACTAACACTAGCCCGGAAACACCCTGTATATATCTGGAAACAACTTCAAGGCGAACAGATTCTGAGGAGATATTATGTGAAAGAGGAGTAGAAAAATTATATTAGAATAAGAATAAAAGAAAATATGAATAAAATAAAATAAAAAGTAGACAAAAGGAAGAGACAGGCTAAGGGAGAAAGGAAAAAGAGAGAGGGCTGGTGAAGGGAGAGGAGGAGAGAGCAGGGCATAGGAGTGGAGGGGAACACAGATGAGAGGAGGGAAGGGGAGGAGAGAAGAGATAATATAAAGAGAAGAGAAGAGAAGAGAAGAGAAGAGAAGAGAAGAGAAGGGGAAGGGGAAGGGGAAGGGAAGGGGAAGGGGAAGGGGAAGGGGGAGGGGAGGAGAAGGGGAGGGGGAGGGGGAGGGGAGGGGGTGGAGGAGGGGGAGGGGGTGGGGAGGGGGTGGGGAGGGAGAGGAGAGGAGAGAAGAGAAGAGAAGAGAAGAGAAGAGAAGAGAAGAGAAGAGAAGAGAAGAGAAGAGAAGAGAAGAGAAGAGAAGAGAAGAGAAGAGAAGAGAAGAGAAGAGAAGAGAAGAGAAGAGAAGAGAGGGGTTGGGTGGGGAGAGGAGAGGAGAGGGGATGGGAGGGAAGGGAAGGGAGAGGAGAGGAGAGGAGAGGAGAGGAGAGGAGAGGAGAGGAGAGGAGAGGAGAGGAGAGGAGAGGAGAGGAGAGAAGAGAAGAGAAGAGAAGAGAAGAGAAGAGAAGAGAAGAGAAGAGAAGAGAAGAGAAGAGAAGAGAAGAGATACATTAAGACAAATTTAGAAGAAGAATAAACTTGTACTTAAGCCCCATTTCAAAAGTATAAACAGAAGGAAGAATGAAAGGTGCAGAATTTTCCCTTTGGGCTCTGTACTATGGTGGGATTATCCGGATTTATGAAAAAATATGAATCTCTAGAAAGAGAAACTGAAAAAACCGAAGCAATTTTTCTCAGCATTTCCCTGTGTGTCACATATGCCGGGGTTTGAGTCCACGTCTCCAGCAGTGTTACACAGAGCGCACTGATTTACTTGAGAGCCAGCCATTTCTTTGGCTAGGTTCTTTTACTTCCCCAAAGCATTCGACTAACGCTTTTAGAGAGTGGAGAGAACTGTTACATTGTATTTCAGAGAAGGCCTACATTAGTTTGATATCCATAAAACATCTCAGCATCCGTCCCAGGAACACAGCCGAATTGTTGGGTTCTCATCCCCACAAGTCGCCTCGGAGCCTTATAAATATTTCATGCCATCACGGCAGCACACTGTAAACTCAGCTTGAGGTCGGGGCGATTCGCGATAAAAGTTGGTCCGTCGAGGGGTTGGAGGGGGATGCTGCATCTCCGCTCATGACAGATATCTCTGGCGTCCCGTGATACAAATTTCTTGCAACTTAATCCTCTGCTCTCGATGCGTCGGGTTCTGAGATCCTAATATCGAAATCAAATTAAATGTTTTTCGAAACTCTGAATTCTTTCACCGCCCCACACAAACCATTATTTTAGTATCATGAAACCCAGTCGCCTGTTCTGACTTGATGATTGTTACATTCCATTTCATTCACATCAAGAAGAGTAGTTTCATGAAAACTGATAACGCAGCGCGGTAAAAATGCACGCCAAAATATCTTCTTAACTCATAATCACTTACGCCTATTGTTGTCACGCTATAACTCCACCGTCAGATTCTATCTAACATTTACTGATTTTTCTGTTTATCAGTTTATTCTATTTGCTTTAACAAATATGTTACACATGCAATAGTAATATACGTTACAAGAGCGGTATGTTGACGTTTTCATGGTCGAGGAAAAGATTGAAAAAGCGAAACGTAGTTGAGCTTTTTTAATTTCCGAGAACATGAAAACAAACATACCGCTCGTGTATCGTACATTATTTTCTGCGAAGATCGTTTATTACATACCTGAAAGAAGAATTTCTAATTAGTTGCAATGAAATCTCCATCTTAGTTTCTGTTTAATGACGCCAACTTCGGAACACCAAAATATCTTTCTTCAACATTGTTGCTATAAAATGTTTTCTGTGTTTACTATACTCCAGCAGGCCGTGATATACGTCTGTCTTTTTTTTCTCCCAGTCTATAAATGCGAACTTAAAACAAACGGTAAGGTTATGTAATGATTTATTTTTCATTTTAATATTTTAACAATATTATTTATATAACATATTGCAGTAATAACATCGGCATCTGGAATCTCGTTGATTTTTTCACGGCTTCCTTAATGTTACTTGTATCAGGAATGCAATAAGTTTCGTGGAGTAGTAGACTTTACTTAATTTTTGCAAATATTTAAAAACAATAATGAACAGTGCAATTTAGGTGAAATTGCAGTGGTAAGTTTCCAATTTATAATTATTACTATGTTAAACGTCTCTAAAAGTAATATGTTAAAAGCCTGAAGCAGTAAAATGAATGTCGCGCTTAAGCGGTAAGAAGAGGGAAATTGTTATGTCTGTTACGTTGGGAATACTGAATGTGGTATTTCACACTTACCGCGTATTATTTCTGTGCGGAAAACAAGCAAATACGCACACAACCAATACGCGGTAAGTGTGAAATACCACATTCAGTATTCCCAACCTAACACACATAACAATTTCCCTATTCTTACCGCTTAAGCGTCATATTCATTTTACTGCTTTAGGCTTTTAACATATTATTTTTAAAGACGTTCAATATAGTAATAATTATAAATTGGAAACTTACCACTGCAATTTCACCTCAATCGCACTGTTAATTATTGTTTTTAAATATTTGCAAAAATTAAGTAAACTCTACAACACCACAAAAGTTACTGCATTTGTAATGCAAGTAACATTAAGGAAGCCGTGAATTAAATCAACAAGATTCCAGACTCAACATAGACTGGGGAAAAAAAAAGACAGACATATCACGGCTTGCTGCAGTATAGTAAACACAGAAAACATTTTATAGGAACAATGTTCAAGATAAATATATTTCTTTTCCAAAGTTGCCGTCAGTGAACAGAAACCAAGATGGAGATTTTATTGCAACTAATTAGAAATTCCTCTTTCAGGTATATAATAAACGATCTTCGCAGAAAATAATGTACGATACAAGAGCGGTTTGTTCGTTTTCATGTTCTCGGAAATTAAAAAAGCTCAACTACGTTTCGGTTTTCCAATCTTTTCCTCAAACATGAAAACGTCAACATACTGCTCTTGTAACGCATATTACTATTACGTTATTGTATCTAATACAATTTTTAAATTATTTTAAACGAAGACATTATTACAAAAACAGCATTAGTCATTTTTGATGAAATTGAGTTAAGGACACATTTGCTACTATTTCATTTGTTTATAGACTACAAAAACGACTCATGTCAGGTTCAATAGTCACAAGGATAAACACCAGTTGTACGGAGACAGTTGGCATGTGTTGTTCTATTTATTTTTATTGTTCTCCTGAAAAATACCAATTTTGACAAGGGTTGGTTTTGTAATAATGTCTTCATTAATGCTTTATAAACAAAATACAAAAAACTTGAAATTGTGCTTTCGCTGAAACAAATAATTACTCTAGATTTCAAGATTTTTTTCATAACTTATTTTACTGTTCTGATACATACACAACAGTTATATGTTTTATTTTATAAAAAAAACTGTTTTATAAACAAAATGTACAACATTGGAAATCTTTACTTGAAATATTCGTGTAGCAACAATTTTCACTGAAACGAACGAATAATATTTATGTAAAGATTAATTTTTGGTCCTACAGGGTATATGTTATGGAAACAAAATGTTTTGAACTTCGGCGTAGCTCAGTGGTTAGAGCGCTTGGTACGTAGAACCAGGGCCCGGGTCCGATCCTCGGCGTCGAAGCGAATTTTTCTCCTCTAATAACCATTAAATAATATTTTTAAATTCAAATATTTTCACTCTTTATTCTATTGACCTGAATACAACTACTGTTTTATGGTTTTGTCAACAGTAAGCTGACTAGAGATTTTGATTTATATACAGAAAATCAAAACTCGAGTGGGATTTAATTGACTATTACGCGATTAGAAAACATTATATAAAGATTAGAAGAAATACAGTACTCTAATACAATAAAATACTAAGTGACTTACTGAAATTCCATTTCACTAATGTTAGCTTCATCAAAACGTTTGAACGGAGCGGCCATTTTCAGTTGACTATCTATGCGGTAAATAAATGACGATAGTAAAGCATGTTTTATACGAGTACCGTAAAGAAATTTCAGTTTGAAATGTTAGCAAACAAAGAAACAAATGGTAGGTAGGTGACAAAAAATCAGAAGAAAGAGTACTGTATAAAGATTAGAAGAAATAAAGTACTCTAATACAATAGAAAAAGTACTGGTACTAACTTACTAAAATTCTATTTCACTTATGTTAGCTTCACCAAAACGTTTGAACGGAGCGGCCATTTTCAGTCGACTACCTATGCGGGAAAAAAATGACGATCCCAAAGCATGTTTTATGGTAGCGTAAAGAATTTGCAGTTTTAAATGTCGGCAAACAAATATATGCTGGAGAAGTGGTAAAACAACAAATGCTAGGGAAGTGACAGAAATATACAAATGCTAGGAAAGTGATAAAATTGTAGCGATAAGCAGTCTTGATTGGTTGAAACACATCCTTTCGTACCGTTTTATTGGTCGAAAGTAGTATGACACAGTAAAAGTGTAATAAATAAATGAATAAATGAATGAATGAATGAATGAATGAATGAATGAATAAATAAATAAATAAATAAATAAATAAATAAATAAATAAATAAATAAATAAGCCCACACATGTGGAGTAACGGTCAGCGCGTCTGGCCGCGAAACTAGGTGTCCCGGGTTCGATTCCTGGTCGGGGCAAGTTACCTGGTTGAGGTTTTTTCTGGGGTTTTCCCTCAACCCAATATGAGCAAATGCTGGGTAACTTTCGGTGCTGGACCCCGGACTCATTTCACCGGCATTATCACCTTTATTTCATTCAGACGCTAAATAACGAAAGATGTTGATAAAGCGTCGTAAAATAACCTACTAAAAATAAATAAATAGATAAATAAATACTTCAACGAACACTTTTGACTGAAATAAACTAATTTCAAAATTAAAAATGTTTTTCAGTTCATCTTTTACTGATCTGAATCAGAGTATTTTTTTAACTATATTCGGGGCAGATAGACACATTTTTTTATGTGTATTCATTATATATTGGACCAGAACAACTACTGTATTACAGCGATAGTGTGAATCTATTCTTTCTTTTGGTACATCCTACATGATCTTATCTTTGCAAGAAATAAATTCCTGTATTGTTTTATGAGAAAGTAAAATGAAGCAAACTAAAATAAAATGCTTTGTACATACGTAATAAAACTATAATAAAAGAACGAGTTGGTTTCCCTACTCAATTTCAAATTAAACTATTCGGAAGAAGGAAGAAACACTAAAGATCGGTGTTGAAGACGTGAGAGGTGCAAATCAATAAACTCTACTGCACTAAATTTCACGACAGACTAACGCAGTCACTTCCGCGTTAGATTTCATCTAACTTGGTGCGCCACTTTAGATATTAATAACGCTGCCAACAGACTTGTAATGAAATCTTGGGCGCGATAATCGCTACACAGAAAACAGAAGTATGAAAGAAGGCAACAGCTCCACATATCATATCTAACAGAGCGAGCGATCGCGGGTTAAATAAATTAATTCTATACTCTCAATTCATAAGAAAATACACATATTTAATTAATGTGTCTTGTTATTCCCGTAGTCTATGAATTTCTAATTTTTATTTCAAATTTCAAATATAAAATGCATCGAAAGATGCTATAACATGATCAAGTACAAATTTATATAATAATAAAGAACAGAACATATAATACAGAATAATACATCAGACTACAGAATATAATTACAACAATAGAAATAAAAATAAAATAATACAATCAATATAAAAAGAGGACACAATAATATTAACAAAGTTTGAGAACCGAATGAGCAGCGCTCGTGTTCAGTTGTACTTCAGATGTATTATTAATATAAGAGGATTATAGAAAACAAAATGAAATAGGAACTAAAATTAAAATTACAGCTACAACGAAATTATATATTATAATATTATTGACGTCGTACAAAATTTTGTCCAATATTCTTTTGGGAAGATTAGCTCCGTACGTAGATGAAATTATTGGGGATCATCAGTGCGGTTTTAGGCGTAATAGATCGACTATTGATCAGATTTTTTGTATTCGACAGATAATGGAGAAGAAATGGGAGTATAAGGGTACAGTACATCAGTTATTCATAGATTTCAAAAAGGCATATGACTCGGTTAAGAGGGAAGTATTATATGATATTCTTATTGAATTTGGTATTCCCAAGAAACTTGTTCGATTAATTAAAATGTGTCTCAGTGAAACATACAGCAGAGTCCGTATAGGTCAGTTTCTATCTGATGCTTTTCCAATTCACTGCGGGCTAAAGCAGGGAGATGCACTATCACCTTTACTTTTTAATTCGCGCTAGAATATGCCATTAGGAAAGTTCAGGATAACAGGCAGGGTTTGCAATTGAACGGGTTACATCAGCTTCTTGTCTATGCGGATGACGTGAATATGATAGGAGAAAATAAAAAAAAAACGATAAGGGAAAACACGGGAATTCTACTGGAAGCAAGTAAAGCGATCGGTTCGGCAGTAAATCCCGAAAAGACAAAGTATATGATTATGTCTCGTGACCAGAATATTGTACGAAATGGAAATATAAAAATTGGAGATTTATCCTTCGAAGGGGTGGAAAAATTCAAATGTCTTGGAGCAACAGTAACAAATATAAATGACACTCAGGAGGAAATTAAACGCAGAATAAATATGGGAAATGCGTGTTATTATTCGGTTGAGAAGCTTTTATCATCTAGTCTGCTGTCAAAAAATCTGAAAGTTAGGATTTATAAAACAGTTATATTACCGGTTGTTCTGTATGGTTGTGAAACTTGGACTCTCACTCTGAGAGAGGAACATAGGTTAAGGGTGTTTGAGAATAAGGTGCTTAGGAAAATATTTGGGGCTAAGCGGGATGAAGTTACAGGAGAATGGAGAAAGTTACACAACACAGAACTGCACGCATTGTATTCTTCACCTGTCATAATTAGGAACATTAAATCCAGACGTTTGAGATGGGCAGGGCATGTAGCACGTAGGCCTATGGGCCAATCCAGAAATGCATATAGAGTGTTAGTTGGGAGGCCGGAGGGAAAAAGACCTTTGGGGAGGCCGAGACGTAGATGGGAGGATAATATTAAAATGGATTTGAGGGAGGTGGGATATGATGATAGACACTGGATTAATCTTGCACAGGATAGAGACCGATGGCGGGCTTATATGAGGGCGGCAATGAACCTTCGGGTTCCTTAAAAATCCATTTGTAAGTAAGTAAGTAGGTAAGTAAGTATAGATAAGAATAATATCGTACATGAATAAAGTAGGGCAATTTATGAAAAAAATATATTCTGACATTATAGAATAAAAATATAATATAGGCTGATTAATTCATACACATAGGCTATAGATTTATTTAATGAAATAGAAGACATTAACACGTTTCTTATTTTCTTTTTGTATGTTAGTGGGTTACATGTTAGAAGTTCTGGATGCAATTTAGCTAAAGAATTATACAACCGAGTCATTTTGACGCGTATTTATGCTATGAACTATTAAATGAATTGCAAAGTTTTCACGATAAATACGACGAAGTTTATTAGTGAAAAAATAAAGTGGCATGCCATCGGAATTATTTGCAGTGTTTTAAGTGGTCCTACACCAGTGATGTCAAAGCAAGCGCATTTTTCTGACCTTGACGTTGTGCGCGGGCATTAAGCGCTAAGCATGCTAGGAGGAATAAGCAGCCTATTAGATTAAGAAAACAGTGGTGCACAAACTTCAAACGTAACGCGAAATTTTATGTCGTTATTTTTATATGGCTTCTTTCTGTTTGTTATTTTCTATATTGTCTGTAAAACAAAAGTAGTAACACCTATTTCTTAGCCTAATATTGCAGTTGTGTTTTAAACGTTAATAACATAATAAAGAGTAAAGAAGGAATATTCACACAAATTCCATAATAACTACAACTGTACTGTACTAAGTGAATTAAACACATCATTCATAAAGAAAGTGTTATTCCAATCCCAAAAAAAAAGACACTGAATATGACATGATAAGTTGAAATTGACATTGATGGTATCTTTAGCCTTATAAAAGTAATCAAAACAATATTATAGTATAAAGCAAAGTTGTCTAGGTATATGTTTTAACTGTAACTAATATTACATAATAAAACTTTTATCGCATTATGCTTTTAGGTGATATTGGTGCGCAACTTTCTGTTATCAGAATATCAAATTATCTCGAAATCTGCTGAAGCTATAGAGCTGACGTTTTACCAACACATAGGCACATATCCTTTGTTTGAGATGTAACAGTATTTGCTTTGTTAATTGATTTCTTTAAAAACATTTTCCATGCGAATATTTTCAAATATTTTAATACACTATCCTCAGTAATACTTATTTACGATATATTAGATATACGAAAACATTGTGTTAGTACCTGTAAGGCTACTAAACAAACATATCTGAAGATTTCACTTTTTTGTAAAAAAGTTGAAAAAATATTCCTTTTGAATAAAAAAGCAAACTTGTGAAAAATGAACATTAAAATTAAAACTTACATTCTTATAATGCACTTAAACTTCTCAGACAAATCTAAAAATTAACATGCATACAGTTTTAATAAGTTCTCTTCCCTTTATCCATTGAATCAAAGCTGACCATCCCTGTACATAGCTCGACCAAGCGGCATACACTACCTATTTCGTCTGTCTCTTTCCTTTCCGCTGTAAAGCGCTGAGGCTCTCCTGGGCTCTGAAGCGCGCGCTTGCTCCTATGGGCATGAGTTGACATCACTGCCCTACACGATTCTTTAGATTTGGCATCTACTACTGTATTATTCTAATTACTCTTTTTTGTAGTAGGAATAGCTATAGTCTTAAGCTTACTATCTGTAGAATTTCCACAAAATATTATTCCAAAACTCATTACCGAATGGAAGTACGCAGAGTATATTGTTTTTAAGGGATTGTTATTTACTATGTCTTGCATAGATCAAATAAAAAAAGTTGAATTTAGTTTGGGGGTAATTTCTTTAATATAATTTTTCCAATTTATTATATTATCTATTTGTAAGCCAAGAAATTGAGATTATGGTGCAGTATAATCACCAAAAAACTGGTGCAACATTTCAAAAATGGAATTCTGATTATCCAAATAAGAATACACATTGATAAAAAGCAATATACGTTAAGGAAATACAGTATATGGGTTTATTGGACTCCTAATTATGATGGATGTTTGAATCCTGCAAAGGAGCTGCATCGTTTTCTGGGGTTTGAAATCATCTCCTTGGTTATGTACAGTAGTGGCAAAAAAAAAACGGACTGACCCTTGTAGCTGGTTTCAGGGCCTTGTTCACTCCAGAGCACGATAGACTGATAACAAAGACTTTCGTGGTTCGAATCCTGTCTGGGAGGAAAACTTTCTTTATTCCTTATTCAAATTTATTCCCAATACATTTTGATTGCTGGTAAAATTCATGTTCTGGGTTTAATAAGTTAAATAAGTAGTATAAAGATATTATAATAAATGGACAGAAATATGAGGAGTAGATTCTTTTAAATATTTAGGAGTTCTAATTACCCAAGAAAACACTGAAGATGCGGAAATGAGGCAAAAAATTGCTGGGGGAAATAGATGCCTGAGAGCCCTTAACAAAACTTTGCGAGGAAGATGCATAAGTAAAAAAGCAAAACTTGCATTATATAAAACAGTCGTAAGACCAATTGTGCTTTATGGCAGTGAAACTTGGACTCTGTGGAAGAAAATGGAACAACAGCTGATGATATGGGAAATAAAAATTCTAAGGAAAATCTATGGTCCTAAATATGAGAATGGGCAATGGAGAATTAGATATAATACAGAACTGAAAACTCAATATAAATCTCCAGATATTGTTGCTGAAATCAAAGCCCGTAGGTTGGAATGGTTAGGACATGTAATCAGGATGAATGATCAGAGAATACCAAAAAAGATTCTACACACAAAACCAGAAGGCAGGCGCAATATTGGCAGACAGAAACTAAGATGGTTGGATGGAGTGGAGGACGATTTAAGGACTCTATGCGTGAGAAGATGGAGGCAGAAGGCTCTGGTTGGACAGGAATGGACCAAGATCCTAAGGGAGGCCAAGGCTAGACTACAAGAACCATAGTGCCAAAGAAGAATAAGAAATAAGTAGTAAAATATCACTGCAATCGAAAAGTATTGGGAATAAATTTTAATAAGGAACAAAAAAAAAACGCTTCCTTCCCAGGTAGGATTCGAACCACGAAAGTCTTAGTTACCAGTCTATCGTGTTCTGGAGTGAACAAGGCTCTGAAATCAGCTACAAGGGTCGGTCCGGTTTTTCTGCCACTACTGTACAGTCTTAGAAAAAAAATTTTGTCGCACAGATAATTTATAAGTCCCACGAAGGGCGCAGTGCGCGTGATCAGACATACAACGAAACAAATCTAATTTTATTACTTACACTAGTCCTCTTGTGAACCAGGTCGCACGTCGTCTGATCATGCGCACTGCCTCCTTTCTTGGACTGTGCAACAAAACTTTTTTCTAAGACTGCACGTAACGAAATTCCGCTTGGTTTTCTGAAGGTTAATGTGCAATGCATATCGGGAAAACAGCTCTTATGTCTAATAACTAGAGCCCGGAAGGTCTGGCATTTATTTTGGCTAAAATAGCCATGTAAATAGGTATTTAAAATTCAGGAAATAGGCAATAAATTAATAAAAAATAGGTATTTTTAATTTACGAAAATATCCAACAAAATCATCAATAGTAATTTATGATATTATATGATACATTTCGTCACAGCACTTCTTTACATGTAATGGTGTACCTCACATTTCTGCAGCCGGTGCCACCATTATCACATTATTACACTAACACATTATTTGCAGTACGCGTCTACACAAATACTCCCAATTACACTATGTGCCCTTTTTTGTTACTTGATCAATCTCCCCTTTAGTATTTCTCCTACATTTCATTTGCTATTCTCTATTTGTTCATTAATCCTAACATATCTAATATTATATACGCCTTTCAAACCCCCTTTCTCCTCTAACTACTATTAACTAAAATCTCAATTTCAATTTTTCTCTATAAATTATCATATTGAATTATTTGTCCTATTTGTTAGTTGACCTTTTCTCCTATCTTTCTCTTATATTCATTTGCTGTTCCAACGTTCAAATGTTAGTACAAAATTTTATGTTGTCACTTGTTCACTTCTCTTAACCCTTTCTCACTATTTTCACTCATTCCTATTTGCGCTCACTTTCACTTTCTCACTATTCTGCTTACACCTAATCCTTTGTCACCATTCTCACTTCCTATAAATACTTATATTTTACTCTATACATCTGCTTATACAATTCCTCTCTCCCCTATATTTCTCGATCTTTTCCAGTGTCACTTTACTTGCACTTTTTGATCACATCCCCACATTTGTTAATCATATCTAATACCTCTGCTATATCCTCACCTGTCGCAGGTTCTGACCTTTCTTTACTGTTCGTCTCTGCCTTATTTCTATCTCTGCCTTTCTTTCTATTTATTTCTTCACATAGTAATTTAATATAGGTTACTTAGTATGCACTGAAATATGTATTATACACAGTTTTATTGTTACTTTTCATGATTACATGCAACAACAAGATTTTTTTTCAAGTTCTCAACTGTTACAGTCAGCCGCCAGTCAGTGTGAAAGCTTTTCATCGTAGAAAAAGACCGTTCTATTTTCACCGAAGTGATTGGAGCATCATCCATTGTGAGTGTGAGTAAGATATACTGTAGCAGATTGGCCAATGCCTCGACCATAATGGGACTCGCGCATTGGAAAAAGGAGCAGGAGACGTCCAAGGAGCAGGTAGTTGGATGCATTTCGAACAGAGACGGGAGCTCACTGGACGAGGACAGCGAGGGACAGGGAGGTGTGGAAAACACTGGAAAGAACAATTATGATGTGAACACTATGTAAACAAAATTGTGTACCACTTTGCATAGTGTACGTCTAACAAGCATATTTTCTCTTGGGGCAGATAAAAAAAATTGATTTTTCTTCCACCACGTTAATAATGTCAAAATAAGTGCTCAATTACGAGACCCGTTCAGAAAGTAAGCTTTCCTAGGGCTGTTTAGAGAAAGAAAACAGAATTTCATGGAAATATTTATTAGAACAGATACAGCAATTGTTGAGCTATTTTTCAACATATTCGCCACCGGGTTTGAGACATTTGTCATACCGTGGGATCAACAGACAGGTGCAGACGACTGTCACACACCGACTGGTTCCGATCCCAAGCGGCAGACTTCCACAGCACAGGGATATGTAAGTTGATCCCACGGTGTGACAAATGTCTAAGTTCCTATGGGGAATATGTTGAAAAATAGCTCAACAGTTTCTGTATCTGTTCCAATAAATATTTCCATGAAATTGTGTTCCCTATCTGTAAATGGCATCAGGGAAGCTTACTTTCTTCACGGGCCTCGTAACTAAGGTCGAGTGACCAAAATTTGTATGAGCATTTGCTTTGACATTCACATGGTGGAGGAAAAAAATAACTTTTTTATCTGCCGCCATGAGAATGTTTGCTTGTAAGAGGATACAATGTTGCATTTGTATATTTTGTGCAAATAATCTCTCTTGGATTAGCTCACCCTAAACTACTGTTGGAGTCCGTTTCCCTTATGGAATTTCAGGCTATATATACTCATATATTTTTAATTCGTTGTAAAATTGGAAAATATGTATTGAACACTTTCACATCGGACACAAACATTTCATTCATAGTGAAATATTAATGTGCAGTGTAAATTAATGGATTTGTTACGTTAAAATGTTTCCAGTTGTAAATACTTAATCTACTTACAGAGCCTACTGTTTGTAAACAAAAATCAGTTTTTGATAAAGTTACAGATCCTAAAATTAGACCTAGTTTCATATTAGGATCAAGCAGAAGGTATCATATTAAGGTCTTGTATTAGTTTTAAAAATAAAATTTTGTACATTACGTTCAATGTCGAATAGATTTAATACTCAGTACGTCGATTATTCTATTCATTAGTACAATACAAAAATGCTATTTCTATACATATATACATATATTACTATCCAAGTGAGTAGAGATAGTATTTGGAGAGATGAGGCCGAAGATTTCGTTATGTAATACAGTGGACTCTCCTAAGTTCGACTGAAGAGAAATGAAAGTTCAGTCCAATAAGGGTAGTGGCTGTGGCTGGTGAAATGAATACAAATTCTTATTGGTTATCCAACAACGAATACAATACTGTACTTCCATTTCCTGCCCGCACCGAGACTTGTGTATGCGCTTCTAATACCACAGTGGGTTTCGACACTTCCGTCTCACTAAAGGCAAAATTCTCAAATAGAAAAAGAAGAGTTCATTAATTTAAATCAGTGATTAAACATGGATGTCCTAATCAATAAAATATTCTGTTTTCTTTTAACAAAAGTATCACTGAAAGACACAGAACCAATTCCCATTCAAATGGCAAACTCATTTGAAGAGTCAACTGCAAGAATGATGGATATCATTTTCTTGTCGAAAATGAACTAAGACTGTCAATGCATAGCTTAAGACATATAGAATGTACATACAGAGTTATATGGCATTAACACTGATAGTCATTGTCCAGTAATGATCGGAAAATCACAGTTAAGCTTTGAGCGCTAAGCATTTCAAACTTCCAATTGCTTCTCCTGCAAAATGTATTCCAAATGACATCCATCATTCTTGCAGTGGACTCTTAATTTCTTAGTGCCCGTATAGGGGCGTATCTAATTCTCCTACATAAGGAGTCCAACTATAGAATGTCGAACTTGTTTTCTGTCGAACTCAAGAGCTTCTACTGTACCTGAAATTCGCCTTGCGTTTAAGGAAAACTTCGGAAAAACCCAGCAAACTACTCAGTCCAAGCGGGAATTGAACCAATACACAAATGGAGCTTCCAATCACCAAGCAATCGCGTATGCAGCTTTGAGCTCTTTCGGTGGTCATTTTATACCCTAAGTAAAGGTTGTAGCATTGCCTATGGACACCACTAATTACAGCACACGACAAGAAATGCACCTGGTCCCCTTGAAATGAGAAATCTCGACATTTTTGTTTATAACCGAATCCAGGTAGGCTACATTATACTAGAAATGAGCCAGTAGTAATTTATATCAACCTTTCTTTCTCTTCTTTCTTTTCACTTTCAATGCTAGGAAATCGTACATTTTTTCTTATTATAATAAATTAGTATTTCCTTAGTGAATTATATTTCCTCAACATCAGAAAATCTATAGATTGAATATTTTTGCAAATTAGTAAGCAATAATTGTATCGTAAAAACAGTTTCTCTTTACGATTTAAAAAATTGATAAATTGGTAGGCCTATTGGGTGGATTAATACTTATTTTACAACGCATTACTGAGGGATATAATGTAATTAGTGAGAGGTAATGAAATGCGTGTTTAGCGATTAGCTTGGGATTTATGAACATATGAAACCATCCGGCCTGAACACACCCAACCGCACCTCGGTTAGTAATTCATAACTCTTTATTTAAACTACCTCAACTACAGAGTTTATTGAGATGTGAAATGGTGTAACGTAATTAATGACAGAATGAGAATGGCAAATACAGTAGCGCCCAAAAGTATTTTGTAGGATGACAATTTCGAAACTATGTGGGCATAAAAGGATTCAAAAGAATTTCTCCACTGTTGCAATGAAAAGCATATATTTCTCTTACAAGTAACACTAATATATACATAATATGATGAAAACTGATGTAAACAAAAATTATTTTTCGAATGACAAAAGCTCAAAAGTATTTTGTAACTTTGAAATGAACTAAACATGAATAAATCCTCCGGTTTTAGAGAAAAAGAACTTAATATTTTGTAGCATAACCTCTTGCTTTGATGACAGCTCTACATCTTCTTGGCACAGAAACCACTAGATTTTTCAGATGCTCCTTTCAAATGTTCAGCAACTTTTTCCTTAAAATCTCCAAAAAATTATGTTTATTGCAGTACTGCCTGTAACGAACACGTCGATCCAACTCCTTGTCTTTAAGTCGGAGATTTGACTTGGCCATTCCAAACTCCTATTTTTTCTCTGTAAACATATTTTTGACATGGTTTGAAACATGTTTTGGACAGGTGTCCTGTTGGAAAATCCATTGCCGTAGCATGCATCTCCTTCCATGTGGTGCCATATACTCTTCCAGGATATTCCGGTACATGAAACGATCCATTTTGCCCTCGACTTCTGTCAGAGGTCCAACACCACTTCTGGAAAAACAACTCCAGATCACGATGCTACCACCACAGTGCTATATTGTAGGAACGTGACACTTCTTGTTGTTTCTTTCATTTATAGGACGTCGTACATACGTAATACTATCAGAGGATACTAGATTAAATGTACTCTCGTCACTATAAGATGCGAGGCCAGCCTTGAGAGGTCCACTTGGCATATGTTTCTGCGAACTTCAGTCTGCCCTTTCGATTTTTTTTTTTTTCAGATATCAGTGGCTTTCGGCTAGACCGCCTAGCACATAAACCTTGAGTACTTAGGCGACTTTTACTGTTGAAACATGAAGTTTTAATCCATAATTTGTTTCCAAATCGCTCCGTATTGCCATTGCCGACTTCAGTGGGTTAGTAGAAAACTGCATTTTTATGATTCTATCTACTCTGTTTGAAGTTTTCCGAGGACGACCTGATCGGGGATTATTATTTACATTGCCTGTTTGTTTATAACGCCGATACCACACACTTACTAGTTGTGGTATACCAGAATCCTCGGCAGTAGAAGACTGTGTCTTGCCTTGTCGAAGGGTATTGGCCCATTATGGCTCTGAACTCTTCAAATATTCTCAACACAACTATTACACATCAACTGCATTGGTTCTGTCTTCCGATTAGTACTAACATCTGCCTAACAACAACAAATACGTTAGTTGATATAGCAGAATATCTGTGAAGAAAGAGGCCTTGCCTGAGAACACATAGAAATAATTTGTATGGAACTTCTGTGATTACACCGGTCAGACAAACCCATAATGGCATAAAGGATATTGATTTTAATAATACTAAAGGTTCTTTCTCTGCTGACGGGGACATGACGAGTCATCTAGATCTGTGAGGGGTGGTAGAAAAATATCAGAAGTATGGTATAAGGATTTGATAGCTGGAGAGGAATCAGTGGTGTAACGGATGGTGAAGAGGTTTAGCTAGGATCGACACGATACTTTTTTCACCGCTGGAGGGTGCGCAAAAATGTCTATTTTGGATAAAGGGCTTAGAGATTATCCATGTACTGCCTCGTAAGCGTCTCTACATCAAATATCTGGTGAAAATTTGTAAACTGATCAATGACAGGATACTTGGCATTCTAGCTATACGTCTACTAATATTTTTCTGAAGAACATTTGCGTAACGACAATCTCAATCGCTCAATTTACGTGATGTAGGAATTTCAGTGTTCAATATGAAGTTCTTTACAAGAGTTTTACAAATAGATAAATTCGACGTTTGGGAAGTCCGTACCATATCCGTCACTAGGAGAGACAAGGAAATGAAAACGTGCCTATATTTTGGATCAATTTTACATGATTTGATGGAACCTCCATGTAGGTCTATAACGTTGAATAATTTCACAACTTACACGGTGGAAAGAAACAAAATTTTCACATTATACCCAAATATACTTGGCATATGCACAGCACGTCTATCCGTATTGAAATGCCGAGTGGAGTTCGTGTGGGCACAGGTCACATTTGCATATTTTCTGCCATAACGATTCACTGAAGCGATTTACTCGGATTCAGGTCGTGGCGAGGGCAATAGCAGTTAAGATCGATACAAAGCCTTCTAATTTGCAATAAAACGGTGGTTTTGTGTCATCGATTTAGGAGACCACAAAGCACTCTATCTGTAGATGAGAGGGCCCCATGCAAAATTCTGTCTGTAGATGAGAGGGCCCCATGCAAAATTCTATCTGTAGATGAAAGGGTCCCATGCAAAATTACCGACCAGTTTATCCTCGTTCTACCATTTGCCCTCTTTTACTAAGAAATGTCTGTGAGCTAACGTCTTTACATAACAGCCGTCTCTAAAGAACATCATCTAAACGCAGTGCCTCTGACAGGAAAAACAATAAACTATTAAATATAAGGAAGAGAAAAACAGTAAAATAATGTACTACATTCGGGGATAAATAGCGGACAAGCAACTGGAATAAAGAAAATTATCCCCAGAAACAAATGGATAGCAAAATCATGCTGTCAGTGTGACGTGAGAATATACAGTACATCAATACCATCAACGAGAAGCACTCTGAGACTACAACTATTGTGGTAATTCAGGATGTCATCCAGTTCTATTACGTGCTGTGCTTCAATTTAGTTCCAGCAACAGCACGCGTTCAAATATTACCTCCCCTGTAGTCTTATGCTAGACGTCATAATGGAATCAAAATTTAATTCAGTGCATCACACTCTCACGCTAAAGAGTAAAGAGCATTGAAGTCATCATAATATCCTCAATTAAATTTTTATTTTTTATGTTAAATAATAAAATAAATATTGTCTTAGAAATAATACCAATCTTCGGCAGCACATACAGATTTAAACAGTATTTTTCTTTCATGAAACTTAACAGAGCTAGGCTAAGGAGTCAACTGATAGACAATTTATGTTCAGTGTTAAGGATTGCAACTGCTAAGATAATATTACTAGACTTCGATAATGTCATATCTAAAAATAAACGTCAAGCTTTTGCAGCAGATCCTTCAAGTGAGAAAAATGAACTCTTGTAAATTGAGAAAGTGTGTTTTGACATCATGCACATTTCAATTGCAACAAATAAGCAAGGAAATAAAAGCTTAGAAAATAACTACCTTTTTGTTTTTCAATGTGTAAACGTAGTTAGATACCAGTATTTATTTCTTTCTTCAAATGCTTCTTGACGCAATATAATTTAATTAGAGTATATACTGTTTTCCTCTAGAACAGGCATGCTAAAACTCTGCACATTGTGCAGTCGCGCACATTGTGCACTTGTCTCTCTGCGATGTGCACTTTCTATTCCCCTACCTGGGAGGAGTGAATCGCCTTGGAGGGGAGCGCGACAGGGCTACACAGTACCTGCAACAGCATATCAGCTTTTGTTTCAGTAACACAGTTTCAGTACGGATGCTGATTTGTCTGTGTCTGTGAATGAGTTACGATAAATAAAGTGAGAAGTTCACAGATAACGAAGAAGAGAAATTACGAATCATATAACATAATTGTTTTCCTCAGCCAACAATAACTATTTTAAAATGAAAAGCTTTCATCAGCCCATGTCGAGGTAATAGTGTTATGACAGTTTAGATCACATTAGTAAAGTTCTCAAAATACGACATTCGCCAGCGCTTATTTCTTAATCAGTACTCTCACGGCAAAACTAACTTGACACTGGCGTTGCCTTGGAATCTGTACTAACACAGCCATCAAATGTTAGACGACTTACGACTTTCATTTCAGAAGCTGATAAGTTATGAGAAAATAGTGAGCAATACATGTGAGCTCTTGAGGTTGAAAGGAGCGAAGAAAGCAACTATTTCCAAGGCGGAAAAAGTTTCTGGAAAAATATATAATGGCAAATTTTCCATCACACTTCACTATATTACGCTAATATACTTACATTAATAAATCTTTAAACCTCACATAGAGAGAATATCTTCGCTTCACAGCTTGTGAACTACTCTTTTAAATTCTTCCAGTAACGCTACCAAATTGCCGCTACCTGCTCTCAAAGTTTTCCAAATAAACTATAAGTGAATTTAAATTCTAAGCTTAATTTATATTATTCATTAATATTAATGTTAATTTATATTGACATACAGCAAGGAAATGCTTTCAGTGTGAAAGTTTCACATGTAATTAATTGGGAGTATAATATTTTCTTCAACAATTGCGTACCAATGATTTTTTTATTTTTATTTTAGTAGGTTATTTTACGACGCTTTATCAACAGCTTAGGTTATTTAGCGTCTGAATGAGATGAAGGTAATAATGCCGGTGAAATGAGCCCGGGGTTCAGCACCGAAAGTTACCCAGCATTTACTGATATTGGGTTGAGGGAAAACTCCTGAAAAACCTCAACCAGCTAACTTGCCCCGACCGGGAATCGAACCCGAGCCACCTGGTTTCGCGGTCAGACGTCCTAACCGTTATTCCACAGGTGTGGACTGTACCAATGATCCCAATTAATAATAATGCTTGATGAACAATGAAAGAGTAGGGTCTATTACTTTAAAATAATTAATACCTACTATGTAAAATGAAACACTTGTTCGTTTTTTTTTTGTTTTAACGAAATTACTGCAGTATTTTTGTTCTTCAAATACTATATAAAAATCATATTAATAAATTGCTCTTTACAAACCACTACTTTGTGTAGTATAACTGAATAAGCCCAAAGTTTATTTTATTACAATTGTCAAATATAGACACTGATAATAACTGTGTTTTATTTTCTTCTGCTATGTGTGTTTATAATGTCCAAATGGCTCTATTTAATCCAAACCTAGAAGCGTAGAATAGATTATTGTACACCCCTCCAGCTAAGAACTGGTAAGAGCAACCCTTGAATGATGCAGTCTGCACTGACCGGCGATCCTCGCATTTAACTACACATTCGGTGTCTAATTTCTGGCATGCCTGCGATAGAAGAAGTGAAATACTGTTAATTTATAAATAGCCATAAATCATAATAGTACATTATGCAACGAGCCTATAATGATAGTAATTAAGACACGAGTATGTTTGTTTAGGAAACGAGCGCAAGCGAGTTTCATAATTTTCATACGAGCGTCTTAATTACCATTATAGGCAAGTTTCATACGACTTTTTATGCTCGACCATATTTCTAATTTGAAATTATTCAGAAATATTAATTTTATTCGCATCTGACTGAAGATCGGAAGTAACCTTGTGCATAGCTCGTGAATTGTGAGATGTGCGCAGACGCGAAAGTATTGATTTTTTCCGAGGAACAATAATGTCATTGACCTTGATGTAATGTAACATGAACTAATTTTGATATAACCTGGAAATTGATTTAGAATTGAAAAACGAGATGACAAGTTGAATTTATTTGAGTATTATTTACAATTAACGCTAATTATTATAGTAACAGAACATAACCTTTTGCGACAGTATTGGATTTCCAGTCTCCGTGACGTTTCCCTCGTTGTCTTTCGATTGCATATCCGAGAATAATCGAAAACCTGAACTTTAATGAATAGGTGTACTTTAATGACATGCATTAAAGGACTGCTACCAGGTGTGTAATTACTACATTTCGGCATGGTCGAGCATAAATAGATTTAGAAATTTTTCAATTTTCAAATCATATTTGTGCCTTCTTCCCCTGCCCTTTGTAGAAGTTGTTATAACAGTTCATTAGAACTTATTATTTTGTGTGACTTATAAATTGTCTTATTTATATTATTGCGATTTCCCCTACAAGTACAAACTCTCGCTTACTGTAAGCTTTGTACACCCCTGCCTGAAAGATGTGTAGTCTTGCAGTTAGTTGTATGCAGTCTTTTACGGAAGAGCACCCGGCATATCAAGTAATGTCAAGATCGTAAGTTGCCGTGACGATTTCGCGACAGCACTCAGCTAATTAACAGCCACATACAACCCAGAAGTCTTTAAACACCACGAAATCATGATTAGAAACAGTGGAATATTATTGGAAACCAGCCACAGAACGTAGGTTTAAAATATAAAACACCATGAAAGTGTTGTGATCACATGATGTGCAGTTCATTGGAAATTTTCACTCAAAGGTCAAAGTTACGGAATAAAGTACGCTTAATCCAACAAACATTATCCAAATAATATTTCCCTACCGTTCGACGGTAATAAGCGGTAAATATTTTGTCGCAGGTACCAGCTACCATTAGTGTCGTCAAAGGTCGAATTACATGTGATGGGGATCCGTAGGTTCAAATAATAATAATAATAATAATAATAATAATAATAATAATAATAATAATAATAATAATAATAATAATGGCTTTATTTAACCTTGCAGAGTTAAGGGCTTAAGGCCTTCTCTTACACTCAACCAGGATTAAAACTTGCTTACACAGTTGAACATAAAACTAGATCAGAATTAAGTAATTACATACTGATACATAATGAGATCAAAAGAGGCAATTACATAAAATTTACCTCATAAAATAAAAATAAACATAGTGAAATACATATTAATTTGTTAGAATCAAATATGAATCACATAAAAACAGAAGCCGATAATTCAATAAAAAAGAAAAATGTACACAGTAAAAATAAAAATAAACACATTAGTATACATATTAGTATTAGATTACAATTAAATAGGATTTACATAATTAAACCAGAAACCGACAATTGAATAAAATGTACACAAAAAATAGATTAATAATAATTTAAAAAACAACACAGTGTGATACATATTGGCGTTAAGTGATAAATAAACACGATTTAGATAATAAAAATAAGAAACAAAAAAAAAATAAAAATAAATACAGTGGAACACATTTGCAACACGTTAGGTCTAGCAACTCATCATAAGATATTTTTCTAATTTACATTTAAAGGAAATTAAAGTTCGGCAGCCCTTGACTTCAGGCGGCAGAGAATTCCAGTGACGAGAAGTAGCAACAGTGAAAGACGAAGAATAAAGGGATGATGTGTGCAGTGGTATTTCTAGCGTGTTGTCATATTGTGACCGAGTATTTAAGTTATGATACCGAGAAAGACTGTGGAATCGGACAGATAAGTAAGAGGGAGTAGAGGTATGCAAAATTTGGTATAAGAGAGAAAGGGAATGTAACTTTCTCCTCTCATTTAATCTGAGCCACAATAATTTATCGAAAGAAGGCGAAATGTGGTCGTAGTAGCGGACGTTACAAATGAAACGAACACACGCATTATGAACACGTTGCAGTTTCTGGGATAAATCCACCCTGAGATCACTGAATATAGCGTCACAATAATATTATTCAATTAATAAGCCAAAGGTCTAAAAAAATATTCATCTATATATGGTATAGCAATAAACAGTACATATACAGAGTGACCCGTAAATAATGTCGTTAACTTCAGGGGGTTAAGGCTGGTTCACAATAAACCGGGAACGAGAACCAGAATGAAGACGAGAAGCAGAGGACGTGAATATGAAAATTTTTTATTCACAATAACCCGAGAACGTAGACGACTATGCATATCGATATGCATGTAAATAACGATATGTAAAGTCGATATTACACATTCTGATGTTGTTTGTGTATAATTGACCAATGGCGTTCTTTCATGAGTACAAGACAGCCATCATAAACACAGGATAACCAACTTCAAAATTTCAACTGAAACATTTCATTAGGCACTGTATTATAAATATGCCCATGCATCTTTATTATCACAACCTATTTTAAGTCTACCATAACCTAAAATAATTAGAGAAGAAACATTTGTAATAGAACAAAAATGAATACAACAGTAGTTATTGAATTGAAGCATGAATATGTAGTGTGTAACGAAACCAATACAGTAATAAAATATGATTCACTTACGATCGGTGTTCCAAGATGCAGCTATTGAAAGCCGCGTATTCTTCATTTTCTCATCTTTATACGAGGCGCACCGCTTATCGTAAATGTGAGGATTTTCCTCAACACTCAATATTAGAATCTCATCAAATAAAACTTGCTCCATGATGCACAGCACAGAACAAAATAATGCACAGGTTATATCACGGTCTTCTTGCTACAAAATATACGACGACAAAATAGCTTTTAAATGGCAATAGAATGAATCTAGTGGGCTGTGATCGGAAACGTGAACCCCAAAGTTGAAACTTGGCAAACTCTCCGTTCCCGATCACCGGCTCCGGCAAGCTTTTCGTTAATTGTGAATGCTCACATTTAAATGTACACATTTTAACAATTTTACCGTTTTCGTTTCCGTTCCGATTCTCGTTTCCGGTTTATTGTGAACCAGCCCGTATTCTTTGAGATATTTCAAACAACAAAGTTTGTTACAATTTTGCTCGTTTTTGCTTTATTTTCGTAATAAACATTATTTTTATAAGAAACATTTCATAGCGTGTTGTGGGAAAGTCATTGATTTAATTCCCAATATGTTCAGTGAATTTAAGAGAGCAGTGTATTATGATAACACATGATTGAAAGAATTTTAGCTTTGTCTTATAATTGTGCAGAAATTTGATCCCAAGAAAGAGAACTTTTCGTTCTGAAAAAAAATTTACTATTGTTACATTGGTTCGGAACAAATTTCTGCACATTTAAAGGACAAAACTACAATCATTTCAATTACCTACTATCACAATACTCTGCTCTATTAAATTGACACCATATTGGGAATGAAATGAATAGCTTTTCCGCAACTTGCTTTGAAATGTTTCATACAAAACAATTTTTATCTCGAAAACGAGCAAAATTACATTAGAAATTTTATTCTTGTAATATCTCAAATAACAACCCTCTGAAATTAATGACATGACTTACGGTTAACCGTGTGTACACACAAATACACAAATATTCAGGATGTAACGAGAAAAGTGGACAAGAATTCAGTTAATAATTCCTCATGTGTTGTTTAGTCAATTGTCCGAAGACAGAAGTGGATCTCAGAAGTAACACCAATAAGGCATCACTCATGTGGAGACTAATTTGTGGCATAGTTTTCATTGTCTGACAGCCTTGCAGAATCCGTTGATGTAGAGTTCCTTCATTATCCAAAACAGTCGAATACACCCCGCAGAAAGAAGTACAATGGGTTGAAATCTGGTGAGCGTGGAGGCCAAGCATGTTCGGATCTCAATGAGGCGACAAACTGTGGCCTGTACTGAGGTGGAAGGCCGATGTTTTGAAGAGTTAATCTTAGAAAATATAAATAGAATGCATAAGAATTTCAGCAAACTTACTGAAGTGAACTATAATCATACTTGCAAGTCCTACTCAGACATCAAGCATTGCCTAACCCATGTTCATATAATCATTTTTCCTCTACACTTATGTGGAATCCATACCTGAAATTTGCCTATCCTGTGTGAGTCGTAGCCAGCCTTGGTAGCGTAGTCTGTATAGCGCTGGCCTTCTGTGCTCGAAGTTGCGGTTTCGATCCCGACCCAGGTCGATGGCATTTAATTGTGCTTAAATGCGACAGGCTCATGTCAGTAGATTTACTGGCATGTAATATAACTCCTATGCGACAAAATTCCGGCACACCGGCGACGTTGATATAAACTCTGCAGTTGCAAGCGTCGTTAAATAAACCATGATTTGAATTTTGAAATTTGTATGAGTCGTATCGCTTAATAAGAAGCATCCAGGAAAATTATAACGATCATACATTTCTCAATATGTCACGACTGTGACAATAAATTTAAAGTTTCAGATTTTTCTTCTACATGAATCTTCTACAGTCCCCTCAGCCAGAGTTGATTACGTGTTTTCATGAAAGGAAACTAATTCCGTTACACTGTGAGATGTTTACAGTTCCCCAATGGAATTGGGTCAGATTTAAACCGAATTCTACAATTTTCCTTAAACTCTCATTCCACCCTCAATCTAGTAACTGCGTACTATGAATTAATCATTAAAAGTAGCTTAATTAAAGCGACGTCCTACTGAGTTTTGTAATTTTTGTCATTTCATTGTATCACCTTGAAAATTTTACATCAGTTAGATATTGCTAAAATATATGTGCAAAATTATTCTTCTCAAATTTTTATCTTAAAATGTGGCCTGAAATTTATTTTTATTTAGTAATAATAATAATAATGATAATAACAACAATAATAATAATAATAATAATAATAATAATAATAATAATAAACTTCTTAACAGTTTGTAGGATGGAAAGTTTCCCAATAATGAAATGTAGCATTTTTTTTCCTGGTCAATACATTTCAGCAGTAAAAAATATTACTTTTAATATTTGATTTATTTTTTTTGGGGGGGGGGCTTTTCAACTTCACTGCTCGGCATAAAGATCACAGCTTCCTTAATAACAATTATATGTGTACATGAATGCAGCATTTAAAGCACAGTTTTATTGTCAATATGTCTGCGAGACGTTATTACTCTAGGTATAACTATTCAGGTGATATTTTATTCCTTACTTACAATTGGCTTTTTAAGGAACCCAAGGTTCATTGCCGCTCTCACATAAGCCCGCCATTGGTCCCTATCCTATGCAAGATTAATCAACTCTCTATCATCATATCCCATCTCCCTTAAATCCATTTTAATATTATCCTCCCATCTACGTCTCCGCCTCCCCAAAGGTCTTTTTCCCTCCGGCCTCCCAACTAATACTCTATATGCATTTCTGGATTCGCTCATACGTGCTGCATGCCCTGCCCATCTCAAACGTCTGGATTTAATGTTCCTAATTATGTCAGGTGAAGAATGCAATGCGTGAAGTTCTGCGTTGTGTAACTTTCTCCATTCTCCTGTAACTTCATCCCTCTTAGCCTCAAATATTTTCCTAAGAACCTTATTCTCAGACACCTTTAATCTCTGTTCCTCTCTCAAATTGAGAGTCCAAGTTTCACAACCATACAGAGCAACTGGTAATGTAACTGTTTGTTTTATGAATTCTAACTTTAAGATTTTTGACAGCAGTCTAGATTTTTTATTCTAGTATGATAAAATGTATTTTTATTTGCGGTAAAATAGCTTTAAATTTTATAGGTCTAATAATGAAGTCTGAATATAGTAGTCATTTATATGGGAACTGGATTACTATCTGAGACGTATAAAGAAAACGCGATGAAATCAATACAGTATTATTCATGAAACCGTAGAATTTGGGTACCATTTAAAAATTAAGAAAACAAAGCAATATTGACCAAAATCCTGTAGCAAATCCAGGTTAATTCGTCCATAACACAAATTCCAATATACAGGAAGCCCAGTACAAAAATATCCGCAACGAAAACGACCAATCAAATAAAGCTACTAGTTAAAATTTCCAATATGCAAAAATGTCCACAAATCAAAATGTTCATATAACCAAGTCAGAATTCCCCATAAAAAGTATGGGAGTGAAACATCATTGCAGATTGAAAGGGGCGCCAGGGTACACGTAAATGAATAGAAAAACTGTATGGCGTTTTGTGATTAAATGCAAGGTTAATTAGAAAATTAGGTTTGTAGTTTCAGCAGTCAGACGACATCGTCGCTAATACACTCTACTCGTGATATAGATATAAGAGGTCAACGAACTCGAGTCTCCGTACGTAAGCTGCTATCTGCCAAGACGTTGCCACGCGTTCGCTTCGTACAAAGGCTTGAATTTAGTGTTTTTTTTTTAATTATATTTACAAGAAAACCGTGCTCACTATTGAAATACCCCAGAGGGATAAATTATTCTTTTTATTAGTTTTCATATCGATATGGACATAAATCGCGATCCTACTCGCAATAGTTACAGAATAAGAGATTGTTAAACATTTGGGAAATGACATATTTTTCTGAAAAAAAAAATCTATGATATTTGTACCAAAAATTTTTTTTTGTTACATACAACATGAGCTATTCGCTTTGGAAATGTGCAAGGCTATTTCACTTCCGCTCTGTATAGAAATATCCACAAATAAAGATGTCCAATACGCAGAAATGTCGACAAGTCAAAATGTCCGATATATGATATGTACAGAGACGACTGTTCAACATTCTTTTCGGAGAGCACCATTTCGTGAAATACTACCTTTCTATCACCAATTTCAACTGACGTTAAATAATCCAGTAGTTCATACAGCATCATTAAATAACAAGTGGAAAAACGTTACAAATTGTTCATAGGACCAATAGCATATTTAAAAAAAATAGTTTATCATGTTAGTAGGCATATTTCGAGATATATAGAAAGCATAATACAAGGACAGATTGAGAAAACGAATACAATAACTAAATTGAAATTCGCTATTGTCAGATAAACGTAAGACGCCCCCGAAACTAGAAGTATAGGGACATCATTTTATTTTTACTAACATTTTTAATATTAACCTGTCTATACCTTTAGAGAACCGGAAACACAGATTGCTATCCACTTCCGCGACTGTAGTTCGATGAAACTGGCGTAAAGCACAAACAAATCACTCTACTAGGTATAGGAAGGAAGAAAAGTAGTTCATCCATTTACGTAAACTAAGAAATATCGCGATTTTCAGTTCGATCATTTTCATTAGGTTTTTGTTTAATCAAAGTACAGAACTGTATTAAGAATAAGTGTTTTTACTCACTGAGTTATCCATGCGAACGTATTCATTATGCAGTGTATATTATATTGTCTACAGCACATTAGCGTACAATATAGAGAAAGAAGTAAAATTGAAAAAAAAAATAAAATATGAATATTTAAACACAATTTTGAAAATGGTGGCCATTCATTTCGATACAGACTTCAGTTCTTTTGTGCATATTATCGCACTATAGACTATTGCATCTAAATTCCAATTGCCAGTTTCGTCCTTCGTACTAGTAACTCATGTTGAAATAATTCTGTACCTACTCTACGTACTGTAATTTCAATCTTCACTTCTGCCCGATCCGAAAACAAAATTACTCAGACATGCTATCTACTGTCCGTTCAAGTGGTTATGCCGCAGGATTGTAGAAAGGGGGGAAAACACGTGACAGTTAATTACTTAACGAAGCCCTTTTATTTAAGTGAAATTAAACAGCTGTATAATAATAATAATACGTAAATGTCCAATTCCTAACAGAAATTAATGTTTTCAGAAAAGAGCTAAGACAACACAGCTTTTACAGAGAGGCGAGCAGAAGCAGGTGGGGAAAATCGGGTTGCGACGTAGGCAAACGGACAGTACCTGTGCGAAAATATGATTCAATATTGAAAGCTCTTTCGTCACTGGAAAACGCGAACATAATTCTGGAGCGTACTATACTCACTAACTCAGTACTGCTTACTATCTGCGGCGTTGGTTCTGTGAGGAGTTGGAACTTCATTAGTAGAAGGCGTGGGAGTGAAGTACATTCAAAAACTTAGGTACAATAATAATTGAAGTAAAAATGAAATGATGTCCCTGTATATTACTAAAGAACGCCGAATTGAAGGGATTGTGTACCGATACAACCAATATAAGGACAAGAATAGCGTCAGACAATATTTGTGGGCACTTTCATATCACATGAAGCTGCATGCTGAGCCCTGTTCACAAGAAATTCAGAAAATAAAATTAGTTAGCGGTGCAGAATATTGTAACCTTAGCTTAGGCCTATATTTAATTGTTAAATTATTTAATTACATTTAAGAAGTATTGTTCTGGACATTCTAGATACCGTACTTGTAAAAATTGTGGACTTTTTTTTATCATGGCCACTTAATGACTGGACTTTATGGGTGCTATTCATAGACATTTCGCTAGCCCGCGCTACGAGCGTGCTAAACTAGCCCCGACTATCAACTGGTTACTTGTACAGGATTCATATCATATCATATCGTATCGCTAACACTGGTTTATGAATACGAAAAACGTTAGTTCACTGATTATCCACCGGAAGCCCGCGTTAAGAATGTCTATGTTTACGGCCCTATTATACTGGACATTTAAGATAACGGCCATTTAATGACTGTGGTCATATTTTACACTGGACATTATTTCATGACTGGGAATATTTTTTATACTGGACACTAATAATGATGATGGATATTTCGCGGGTGCTCGTGTAAAGGGGGTTAAGTTGTTTTGGCTACACTGGAAGAAGTACAGATTTGAACTATCCATAATTACTTTTCTCTTGTGTTAAAGGGGTTAAGTTATTCTTCCATCTATGATGCAGTTACAGTGCTCCATATTTTGTGACAAAGGGGTGTTGTTCAGTACCAAAGGAGAGAAGTTTACAAATCTTGCAATTTGACTTAACCCTCTTTACACGAGCACCCGCGATTTTTGCAGTGGACATTTCGTAGTGTACTAATTGACTGATAATCTCGGTAGCACGTCCCCTTAAAAAACAACAGCTTTGTGCTGTGTGAAGTTACCCCTTTTGTCCATACTGAAAATGTGACTAACATAATGTTCGTTATACATTCTGAACGTAAATGCTCTTCACTTATTTTGCGTGTAACTGATCTTTGTGATACAACTTGTGATAGACAGTTCCGCACAAATGTTCCTAATGAAAACGCGTCTTAAAAGTTCAGACACTGATAATGTATTTATTTACTGAGTCGCAGCTGCAACTTTCTGGGTGGACTCACTGTGTTAACCACTGAGGGAACAAACCACGAACAACCAAGAAATCAGCACACTCAGTCGAAATTTAGACAACCTCAAGTCAGCATCCGCAAAAATCGTAAACTTCCATTGCTATTCACAATGTTTCATGTTACCTGTAAACAACAATCCCACAGAAGATGATCGACTGTTTGGTCAGCTGCTCCGCAAGGACATCCTGGGTTTTCCGAAATTCTGAATCTATAGTAATAAGATCTGAGTTTCCCGTGACCAGTTAGTATTGATGCAAGGTTTGGTGTAGCTGGTATGTTGATTTTCATCCTATCCGTCACTGAAGGAAAAAGTCTCTTCGTTAGTGCTCCTTTTGTTGTGTTTGACCACATCCTTTGCCATTTTTCAGTGCTTTTCTTTTTCTCTGCGTCTATTATTGTACTCTTACGTATAGTAATCTACAATAAAATACCTAAGAGTACAATAATAGACGCAGAGAAAAAGAAAAGCACTGAAAAATGGCAACGGATGTGGTCAAACACAACAAAAGGAGCACTAACGAAGAGATTTTTTCCTTCAGTGACGGATAGGATGAAAATCAACATACCAGCTACACCAAACCTTGCATCAATACTAACTGGTCACGGGAAACTCAGATCTTATTACTATAGATTCAGAATTTCGGAAAACCCAGGATGTCCTTGCGGAGCAGCTGACCAAACAGTCGATCATCTTCTGTGGGATTGCCAAATCTTGAACCAACAGCTCAGTGTCTTCAAGGAAGCAACAAGGAGTGGAAGCAATTGGCCAATAAATTATAGGGACATCATAAAAAAGCATTTGAGGTCATTTGTGCACTATATTAAAGCTATAAACTTTGAACAATTGTAAATATATGTCTCAGTTTCGTAACATGCGTAAACACACTCAATTAGCAATATATTATAAACACTATAGTTATAATTACTAAAAGTGTATATATGTAAATAGTGTAAATAGAATTAGTTTCAATAAGTGAAAGAGAATGATAGTGAAGATATTAGTTTCATTAAGTGAAAGAGAGTGATAGTGAAGATCCAATTACCAAAAGCGTATATATATAAACAGCGTAAATAGAACAAGTATAATTAACTCAAAAATAGTGATAGTGATAGAGAACATTCAACAGTGAATAACATAAAATAATACAACACAATAATGAACATCAACAAAACCACGAAACAGTGAAGCAAAAGACAATGGGAAACCTATGAACACAAAATTGATAAACAAGTTTCAATAAACCATGTAATATGACTACGCGTCATGGAGCATGGTGATAATTAAACCGGAAAGAAAAAAAAACCTGTTGGCTTCTCGAGGTTTTCAAGTGTGTTTGGAAGTGAAGAAGATTCCTGTACGCTCAGAGTGGAGTATATCAAAGATTTATGCTTTATTTGCTCTGTCTTTGAAACGTATGCGTTTACATTTCACTTCAATGGCAACTGCATAAATATGTATATGTTTGTATTTGTGTCTATTTGTAGTACAAGTATACATGTGGACGTGTGCATGTGTATGCACGTATGTATGAGCCTGAATTCATGCATATTTATATTTACAATTGACCGAATAACACACGGAAATGCCGTGAACTTTCGTGGAAAAGGAATACAGCAATGTCGCAACAGCGAACTAGGACACTGTTAAACCTCCTGCTACCAAGGTTTTTCACAACTTAGGCCTACTGCTACCAAGAGGGGTAATATAATTACCTCAATCAATAACATACATCAATCGTCGTTACGCATTTGGAATATATACAATTATTGATTACAGACAGACAAAAAATGTATGAATACAATAGTAATATACGTTACAAGAGCTGTATGTTGACGTTTTCATGTTCGAGGAAAAGATTGAAAAAGCGAAACGTAGTTGAGCTTTTTTAATTTCCGAGAACATGAAAACAAACATACCGCTCGTGTATCGTACATTATTTTGTGCGAAGATCGTTTATTACACACCTGAAAGACGAATTTCTAATTAGTTGCAATGAAATCTCCATCTTGGTTTCTGTTTAATGACGGCAACTTTAGAAAACAAAAATATCTATACTCCAGCAGGCCGTGATATACATCTGTCTTTTTTTTTCCCCCCAGTCTATAAATGCGAACTTAAAACAAACGGTAAGGTTATGTAATGATTTATTTTTCATTTTAATATTTTAACAATAATATTTATATAACATATTGCAGTAATAACATCGGCATCTGGAGTCTTGTTGATTTTTTCACTGCTTCCTTAATGTTACTTGTATCAGGAATACAATAATTTTCGTGGAGTAGTAGACTTTACTTTAATTTTTGCAAATATTTAAAAACAATAATTATTAACAGTGCAATTTAGGTGAAATTGCAGTGGTAAGTTTCCAATTTATAATTATTACTATGTTAAACGTCTCTAAAAATAATATGTTAAAAGCCTAAAGCAGTAAAATGAATGTCGCGCTTAAGCGGTAAGAAGAGGGAAATTGTTATGTGTGTTACGTTGGGAATACTGAATGTGGTATTTCACACTTACCGCGTATTGGTTCTGTGCGGAAAACAAGCAAATACGCACGATCTTGCACAAAATAATTATCCTACTTTTAAAAACAGAGAGTGGTTCAGAAATCCTAGTCAATTTTGATGAAAACGTACACCAAAATTAATGAACTTTAAATATGTTACTTGTGACACTATAAGGTGACATAAGCTTAGACCTACTTAAATTTTTCTCTCTTCCATTTCAAGACAAACTTCTTAATATTTTAGGAGAAAAATTCGCTCCGGAGCCGGGGATCAAACCCGGGTCCTTGGTTGTACGTACCAAGCGCTCTGACCACTGAACTACGCCGAATTCAATCCACAGCACCGGACCGAACCTTCCTCCTTCAATGTTTCCCTTTGTGGCCTGACTCCAAGTTAGGCATATATATGTTGACGTATAAGTCCAATGTGAACTGCCATTATATTATATTATATTTTCCGTTGCTGTGGATTGAATTCGGCGTAGCTCAGTGGTCAGAGCGCTTGGTACGTAAAACCAAGGACGCGGGTTAGATCCCCGGCGCCGGAGCGAATTTTTCTCCTCAAATATTAATTGTCAATATTACAGATATTATTCTGTATGACAAATTAATAAATCCATAATATTCTATAATAAACTTTTTAATGCTACATAATTTTGACATGGTGGAAAACACATTTACAAGGGATGAATATCACAGTACTATAATACAAATTGGAAATAATTTCAGCTAGTTATTGAAAATTAAATATTAGAATACCATACATACAACTATGAGCAACTCAATAACATTTGTTTATAATAAAATGAAATAAAAATTAATTTCTAAAATAAATAGACAAAAACATGAAAATAATAAATCGCCACCACGTAGCTCAGTCGGCTAAAGCGCTTGCCTGCCGACCCGGAGTTGCGCTCGTGCTTGGGTTCGTCTTTCCCGCTTTTGCTAATTTTCTGGTTCAGTTTTTTCCGAGGTTTTACCTAACCGTAAGACATATGTCAGGTACTCTATAGCGAATCCTCGGCCTCATCTCGCCAAGTACCATCTCGCTATCACCAATCCCATCGACGTTAAATAACCTAGTATTTCATACAGCGTCGTTAAATAACCAAGTAAAAAACTAATGAATCTAATTTTAGTTATTTGTTGAAATTCAAATACTGTATTCGAACACTACCTGCACTACAACGAGCATCTGGAAAAAAAAGGCTAAACTAATAATTATTTCTAACAAAATCACTTTCAGAAAAGCCTTACCACACAGAAATAAAAAAATAAATAAATAAACGAAAGACAGAACAGACAGAGAGACGAACAAATAGATAAATATAATAATCAATAACTAATTAAATAAAAAAATAATAAATATTAATCAATAAAGAAATGAGTAAATGAATATTATATATATATATATATATATATATATTTATTCAATAAATAATAAAATAAATGCATTAAATTATGGAAAAATCAAGTAGATTCGTGACTTCTGTACATAATGCTAACTTATTTGAAGCGCTTTGAGTGCTTACATTATTTTATACTTCACGTGATAAGCATTCAACTCAAATACATTTCGAGCTGTTATTTCTTAATGTAACATTCGATCAATTTTATACTCTCTTAGAGTTACGAGAAATATTTTTCCCTGTATTTTTGTCTGCTGTGTATTAATATGAAGGGTAGTTTCGACATGACCTCATAAGAGTTCTGCTGTAAGTCACGATAATACACTGAACGGAAAAAGAGAAACTCACTCGACTTTGTGGGTATTGACGTCATCCAAGCAGCTCCGTATCTGATTCTTAATCTTCGCTCACAGTATAGCATGTTTACCATTAATAAGCAGGCCTATGTGCTCATTAACTGTAAATTATGCATTCCTCTTGTCATTTTAATTTCTACAAAAAAAATTGTTCCGATAAGAGTCGTTTACTGCTCGAAAGTAACTTCAGAAGCCCGTGTTAACTACAGTGTTCTTTCATCCACTTCGGAAGGTTGAGCATGCTTCATATTGGGTTTCTGAAAGGTATAGAATTACGAAACATGATGCTAAGGTATCTCTGATGTCTGATGGCGTCATTAAACTTTTCGAGGTTCATTTAAATCGGCTCATGGATTCGTAATTTACTGCAAATATACATCATATGAACAGACATATGAGATCGCTGTTCCTTGAAACACAAGTCTAGCAGTACGCGGAACAAAAGAAGGCTAAAATAACTCTGGCTAAATAAATAGGGCTTACAGGCTGAACTTAAATGAGAAGAGAAGAGAAGAGAAGAGAAGAGAAGAGAAGAGAAGAGAAGAGAAGAGAAGAGAAGAGAAGAGAAGAGAAGAGAAGAGAAGAGAAGAGAAGAGAAGAGAAGAGAAGAGAAGAGGCCAACGGCGTAGCTAAGTCGGTTAAGGCGCTTGCCTGCCGGTCTGAAGTTGCGTTTGGGCGCGGGTTCGATTCCCGCATGGGCTGATCACCTGGTGGGGGGATGGGACGGGAGGGGTAGGGAGGGAGGGAGGAGATGGGAGGGGAGGGGGAGGAGAGGGGAGGGGAGGGTGGAGAGGGGGAGGAGAGGGGAGGGGAGTGGGTGGAGAGGGGGAGGGGAGGGGAGGGGCAGGGAGGGGATGGGGAGGGGAGTGATGTGGAGAGAATGGAGTGGATGGGGAGGGAGGGGAGTGGATGGGGAGGGGAGGGGAGTGGTGGGGAGGGGTGGTGAGGTGAGGTGAGGGATTATAAGGCGAGGTGAGGGGAGGGGAGGGAGTGGAGGGCGGCGAGGGGAGGGTGGCGAGGGCGGCGAGGGGAGGGGTGGGTGGCGAGGGGAGGCTGGCGAGGTGGGGAGGGAGGGGAGGTTGGCGAGGGGAGGGGAGGGGATGGTGGTGAGTGGAGTGGAGGGGAGGGGATGGTGGTGAGTGGAGTGGAGGGGAGGGGTGGGTGGTGAGGGGTGGGTGGTGAGGGGAGGGTGGGAGGGGAGGGGAGGGGTGGGTGGTGAGGGGAGGGGAGGGGAGGGGTGGGCGGTGAGGGGAGGGGTGGGCGGTGAGGGGAGGGGATGGGGTGGGCGGCGAGGGGAGGGGTGGGGTGGGCGGTGAGGGGAGGGGTGGGGTGGGCGGTGAGGGGAGGGGTGGGGTGGGCGGTGAGGGGAGGGGTGGGGTGGGCGGGGAGGGGTGGGGTGGGCGGTGAGGGGAGGGGAGGGGTGGGCGGTGAGGGGAGGGGAGGGGTGGGCGGTGAGGGGAGGGGAGGGGTGGGCGGTGAGGGGAGGGGAGGGGTGGGTGGTGAGGGGAGGGGAGGGGTGGGCGGTGAGGGGAGGGGAGGGGTGGGCGGTGAGGGGAGGGGAGGGGTGGGCGGTGAGGGGAGGGGAGGGGTGGGCGGTGAGGGGAGGGGAGGGGTGGGCGGTGAGGGGAGGGGAGGGGTGGGCGGTGAGGGGAGGGGTGGGCGGTGAGGGGAGGGTGGTGAGGGGAGGGTGGTGAGGGGAGGGTGGTGAGGGGAGGGTGGTGAGGGGAGGGGAGGGGTGAGGAGGGGAGGGGAGAAGAGAGAAGGGAAGGTAAGAGATGAGATGAGAAGCTGGAAAGAAAAATTAAGTCTACGCCCTAGAGGAACAAAGAGATAAAGATATGCCTAAATAATAGAAGAAATAATATCATGGAAAGGAAATTAATTATAAACAAGTAAGGAAGGAATACGTAACTGCCGTAGAAAATGAAAGGAAAGGGAAGTTGTAAGAAATACAGGAATAAGAAATAAAGTTTGATTGGCTGGGGAATACAAAATAGGAAAGAAATTTATTTCAAATAATGAATAAAGAAGGAAGAAAGGGCATTATGGACAAGATATCAAGAATTAGTTGAAGAAAGAGAAAAATAAAGTGAATGCATGTCTTTTACAAAGAGTAAAGAAATAAAAAGGAAACTTACAAGGAGAAAAAAAATATAGGAAAGAGACAGAAAAACGAAATGAGAAAAATAAAAGCAGTTAAATTAACGAGTTATAAATCAACAAAGAAAACGATAAACCTCCAAGGAACAGAAAAGAATAACAATGGGTTAAAGGAGCGGTGGAATGAAAGACCGAGAAAGAGATCTCAAGTATAAAAGCAAAAACAGACACACTTATTCAAAAGAAAGTTAATGAGAGAATAGAAGTAGATGAATTAAGATAAAACGAAACTGATGAAAATTAATGAAGAGAAGAAGATAAATTCTTCCTTTCTCTATCTTTGATTACCTCTCCCCTTTAGGTTAATTTATACGATCCACGCCGCACGGGCCTTACAGGGCCGCGACATCTCGGGAGAGGAATTAGTCTACTGGATCACATACATACTTTCTTGACCACACCAGGACATGGAGGGCTTCCCCGGATGAGGGATCAGCTCAATGCCAGGATCACCTCTGATAAAACACAAACATATAAGACATTTCACGCCATTCACTCACGCATATAAAAGGATTAAGGGAAAGATCGCCATCCATGGCCGGACTTTCAGGCGGTACAATCCCGGCATTTGCCTGAAAATAACAGGAAACCATGAAAAAACCTCAGGTTTGCCGACCCCTGGAATCGAATCCTGGACCTCCTGAATGCAAGGCTACCGCTGACCTGCTCGGCAAGAAGGTAAATAAGAAACAAAAAACTTACAAAGCACAAAGGAATTGAAATTAAAAAAATAATAACTCTGAACAACAAGAATTTTGCTCAGACTTAAAATAATGTGTCCCTTATGGTTTGATGCGCGCTGAATCCGAATATGCATCTCTTTTCTTCGTACCACATAAGGTTTTTAAGATGTACTATGATTTCATTTTTCGATAAGCGCTCCCCCAGGAAACATCTGGCGAGGGTTGGGGGTATAAACCAAAACAAAAGCTAATGCATTTTATGAGTTTATGACTTATTTCCGATTTCTTATGTTTGTTGGCAAGTTATTTAGTACTTCTAATAAATAAACAGATATTGGTCCCTTCTATTTAGTAAATTTCATAACGTTTCAAACTGAGGTCTATGCAATGAACAAACAAGGGTGTGGTTTTCAGTATTTAAAGGAAAAGTCTACCAGTTTGAATGAAGGCAAGTTAAAAGAATGCATTTTCATCGGTCCACAAATTCACGAAGAAATGGCTAACCCTTTGTTTGAAGAAAAACTTTCCGTTACAGAAAGAATGGCAGGTTGCGCTTTCAAAGAAGTTTGCTCAAAATTCCTTGGAAATTCTAAGGCAGACAACTACATAGAACATCTTGTGGAAACCATGTTAAGTGCATATGACAGAATGGAGTGTAATATGTCCCTCAAAATATACTTTTTACATTCTTATTTGGATTTCTTTCCTCCTAAATTTGGAGCGGTAAGCGACGAGCATGGGGAAAGATTTCATCAAGAAATATCTGAAGTAGAGATCCGACATAAAGGAAGATCATTGTCCAGGATGCTTGCAGACTATTGCTGGTTTCTTGTAAAATACAGTCTCGAGTCTAGTTATAAACAGAAGTCATCCAGAAAATTATTTTAAATGTAAGTTCAAATTCCGAGATTTTTCTCATTATAAGCATGAAAAATTTATATTGCTGTGTTTTAAACTATGTAACATCATTTTTGTATCCAGTGCACAATTTTCAAGTATTATGAGGCATTTTGATTCAGTAGTGTGTTGTAATTTTATCAGTAGCAGTGAAAAATTAAAAACAAATAACTTTTGTCATAAAAAATTCAATTCATTTTCCCCGGAAAATGGTACGTAATGAGGGAATTTGGATTTTAAATTCAGATTTAGGGCACACATATTAGTAATATTCATCTATTTTTATTTCGGAGCAAGACAAAAAGTAAAAATTTGTTGTTCAGTGTAATAGATAAAAGACATTTAAATATAAAGAAAAGAAGGAAAGGTGGATAAAGGAAGGAAATCAAAGCAGACAAGGAGAAACTTGAAGTAGAGAAAAGTAGATAAGGATAAACTTAAACCCAGAAAATAAAAGTAGTTTCAAGGAAAAAAAAAATCCTAATAAAATCAAATTTATTGTTGGAAGGAGAAATTGATAAAATACTTAAAGGAAGAAAGTACAGTAAATCAAAATAAACTTCAATGAAAAAGATAATATTAGGTACGAAGAAATTTCAAGCAGGAAATATATACAAAAGCAAATTAAAGAAATGAGAGGAGAATGATAAGAAAGGAAATTAAAGGAAGAGAAAAATAGTATATAAAAGTTAACTTAAATTAATGACAGACAACTGATAAAAATGAACTTAGGGAAGCAGAGAAATATGGGAGATACAAATCAACTTCTGTAGATAAAATTAAACTTAATTAACTGAGAGAAAGGTAATCAAAATATAAGTAAATAAAGTATAACGGATTAAATATTTAAAGGGAAGAAACAAAATTAGTTCAAAAGACACTTAAAGGAAAGCAAACTAGTTATAAAAAAATTCGGAGGAAGGAAGGAAGGAAAGGTATGTAAAAGTAAAATTATTAGATAAAAAAACATAGATAAAATAAATTTATATTGGAGTAAGAAAATTGGAAATAAATAAATATTTATAACAAAAGAAAAAAGATAAAATACACTTGAATAAAGGAAAGCTAATCAAGTAAATACAAAATTAAAGGAAAGGAAGAAAAACTAGAATATATATAAAAAGGGAAAGAAAAACTGCAGTTACTTTGGGAGGAAATTTATGACAAAAAAAATAATTTAGTGTGCTGGAAATACCACAGAAATAAGAAATAATATACGTCAGAATATAGAAATTTTTAAGAAAAGTCGGTATGATAACAAGAAGAGAGACACGAATTAGTTAGAGGGAGTGGGAAAGAAATGTATAAAGAGAATAAGAAAATGAAGAAGAGAGAGAATGCAAAAGGAAATGAAAAAGATATAAGAAAGAGAGAGAAGAAAATTAAATGACGTAAAAGAACACAGCTATTAAACGAATGGGAATTAAATAGCTGTTAAACGACCAGAAATCAAATTAGTCTAAAAAAGAAAGCAAGAATCAGAAACTTGCATCAAAATTCCCAATTTTAATTTTTTGTGCGTGGGATCGAAACATCCGAGAACCCTTTAATCCCCACTAATTCAAAATTCATGATCATCTTATCATCCACCATAGACGCCATTAGCCCAAAGACTTTAAGCAGCATTAATAAGTAAGCAGGAAGGCGCATTTGCCGGCCGGGTACAAAGGTTATCAATTTTCCTCCAGCCCGCAGCGCCGTTACTTTGATGTCCTTCACAGAGATATTTGAGCGAATCGATACATGCATTTACGTCCATTTCCTCGTGACTACCTCCACAGCTCCAATCAGGCCTGTGTGCTATTCGTTTTAAAAATATCGGCTTCCAACACATCCTCATTTTTCTACTTTTATAATTCGCTTCTATCCGCTTCAGGTAAGCGGTATCAAACAGTCACCGTACAAGGGGAAAAGCTTTTCATCCTGTGCAAGGAAGCTGTGAAAATCATTTTAACTTAAATGTTACAAATCTAGTGCACCTAGGTTTGGTTCCCTGTAAGTGTATATCTTTAGATCCTTAAACGGTGTGTCGAAATTATTTTCGACGTTTCGAAACTAGTTAGAATTACGTAAAAAAGCATATTACTTAAATCCTGGAAATATTGCATACTCTCTCTCTGCCGTATTAAGCGTGGTTGTCTAGTTTTTGAGCTAGTACAAGGAAGCTGTGGAAGTAATTTTAACTTCAAATTCTCCTCAAAATATGTGATTGGTTCTCAGCGAATAAATTAATATTAAATTGTAATAAAACTAACATAATTCAATTTAAATCCTGCCAAAATTCAACCTCGCAAATTTGTAGCGCAATAATTAACACCAGATCCCTAATAGAAAGAACAACGCCAAATTTCTTGGCTTACGAATAGATGAGTTAAATTGGAAAATCATATTAAAGAAATTACCCCCTAACTAATTTCAGCATGTTTTGGTATTATATCTATACATACTTACTTACAAATGGCTTTTAAGAAACTCGAAGGTTCATTTCCGCATTATATCTATACAAGAGAAAGTAACACACTTTGCATAATTCCACTCGGTAATGAGTTCTGGAATAATATTCTGGGGAAATTATACAGATAGTAACAGTATATTCTTACTACAAAAAAACAGTAATTCGAATAATAGTAGGTGCTAAATCTAGGGAATCGTGTAGAACCATTTTCAAAAGACTATAAATCTGCAGTGCTTGGGAAAAGTGACATAAGTTAGTTTCCACAAACCTTTTTTGATCATTTATTGACAACTTACGGAACATCTGCTCGCTTGGAAAAAAAGACATAAGTATTTCTCCCATTACAATAATTCATACAGAAAAAAATCAAATCGACATAAACCAGTGTAGTCCACACCTGTGGAGTAACGGTCAGCGCTTCTGGCCGCGAAACCAGGTGGCCCGGGTTCGAATCCCGATCGGGGCAAGTTACCTGGTTGAGGTTTTTTCCGGGGTTTTCCCTCAACTCAATACGAGCAAATGCTGGGTAACTTTCGGTGCTGGACCCCGGACTCATTTCACCGGCATTATCACCTTCATTTCATTCAGACGCTAAATAACCTAGATGTTGGTACAGCGTCATAAAATAACCCAATAAAATAAATAAACCAGTGTAAGTTGTCAATAAATTATGAAAAAAATGTTTGTGGAAACTGACTTATGTCACTTTTCCCAAGCACTCCAGAAATAATACCCATGGCTTCATTAATAAACTTCTTCGTATGTAATCGTGAAAACTTTCTAACTAATTCAACAGTTCATAGCATAAATACGCATCAAAAATGACTTTCATAATCCTTCGGCAAGTCTATCGTGCTATCAAAAAGGAGTGCGTTATATGGAAGTAAAAACTTTGACTGGCCTCCTTATAGATAAAAAAAGTTAAACTCGAAACATAAGATTATTTCGGACCAAATTAAAGAAGTACCTAATTTCTCACGCCTTCTATTCTGTAGATGAATTTATGACATTCAACAACGCTTCATGAATATGTATGTCTTATATCCTAGATCATGTATGTAACAGATATGCCAGAGTTATAGGCTTTGAGGTTAACAACTTTTGTCAGGTTTACTACGCTGCCATCTAGTTACATAAGGAGTCAAGTCCTAATACCCATTTGAATTGCATTAGCGACTCTGCTGCCATCTCGTGTTCGTTTACGGCGGACGGGTGGCGAGCCTGGCGGTTTTTCTCTTCAAAGTGCTGCCGATTTTAACGTAGCGAGGAGTTATCTGTTACATATATGATCTAGGCTTATATTAAGTATTGATACTAACCACTTGTGTTGTACTAGTATATTGTAAATCTCTTTTGTATATATTATATCAACAATACTGTGACTAAAATTAAGAATTTTTGGTGCTATACATAGACATTTCGCTAGCCCGCGCTACGAGCGTGCTAAACTAGCCCGGGCTACCGAGTGATTACTTGTACAGGATTCATATCATAGGATATCGCTAACACTGGTTCATGAATACGAAAAACGTTAGTTCGCTGATCATCAACCGGAAGCCCACGCTAAGAATGTCTATGAATATGGCCATATAGTACTATTAACATTACACACAGTCGGCATTTAATGGCAGTAGGGATGTCAGTCCTACGTGCCGCTACCTTTACTCCAAACGAAATGCCCCTGATAGTCTACTTATTTCTATTAGAGACTAAGTAGGCCCCACGGCCACAGTGGGGCTGGAAGGATTAGATCAATGTAAAAACCTACGACACCATCGTGAATCGAACCCGCATCCTTCGGGCTTGCAGCGTAACGCCTTTATCCCTAAACTACCGCGCGCCCCCATATATCTAATTTAGTTTGCACGTAATTAAACAATCTAATAACTGATTACGATGTATAATGAAGTTAATGTATCATGAATTAAGTTTACGTGTAATTAATTTGTACATAGTAAAATAGTACAGGGACATTTTATTTTTACTAACATTTTTAATATTAACCTGGCTATACCTTTAGAGAACCGGAAAACCCGTTCGCTACCCACTTCCACAACTGGAGTTCAATGATACTGGCGTAAAACACAAACAAATCACTTTACTAGGTATAGGAGGGAAGAAAAGTACTTCATCCACTTACGTAAACTATAAAATATCGCGATTTTGAGTTCGATAATTTTCATTAGGATTTTTATTTAATCAAGATGCAGTACTGTATTAAGAATTAGTGTTTTTACTCACGAACTGAGCTATCCATGCGAACGTATTCACTATGCACTGTATATTATACTGTCTACAGCACATTAGCGTACAATATAGAGAATTAAGTTAAATTGAAAAATAATCATAATACGGATATTTAAACACATTTTTGAAGATGGTAGCCATTCATTTCGATAGTTCTTTTGTGCATATTATCACACTATAGACTATTGCATCTAATTCCAATTACCAGTTTCGTCCTTCGTACTAGTAACTCATGTTGAAATAATTCTGTACCTACTCTATAAAAGAGTACCTTATGTAATGTAAATTCAATCTTCACTTCTGCCCGACCCGAAAATATAAAATTACTCAGACATGCTATCTACTGTCCGTCCAAGTGGTTATGCCGCAGGATTGTAGAAAGGGAGGAAATCACGTGACAGTTAATTACTTAACGAGGCCCTTTTATTTAAGTTAAATTAAACAGCTGTATAATATTACGTAAACGTCCAATTCCTAAGAGAAATTAATGTTTTCAGAAAAGAGCTAAGACAGCCCAGCTTTTACAGAGGGGCGAGCAGAAGCAGGTGGGGGAAATCGGGGTGCGACATAGGCAAACGTACAGTACCTGTGCGAAAATATGATTCAATATTGAAAGCTCTTTCGTCACTGGAAAACGCGAACATATTTCTGGAACGTACTATACTCAGTAACTCAGTACTCCTTACTATCCGCAGTCTTGGTTCTGTGTGGAGTTGGAACTTCCTTAGTGGAAGGGGTGGGAGTGAAGTACATTCAAAAACTCAGGTACAATAAAAATTGAAGTAAAAATAAAATGATGTCCCTGTATAATTAAATAGGGTGATATGCATTTAAGTTGATGTTTAATTAATAAAATTGATGTGTATATAATTAACTGTATACGTAATTTAATAAGTTTATGTACAATTAATTAACTTTATGCTCGACCATGCCGGAATGTACTAATTATACATCTGGTAGCAGTCCTTTAATGCATGTCATTAAAGTACACCTACTCATTAAAGTACAGGAATTCAGCCAATGATAACTCAGCTTACATGTGTTCAGCCAATGAGAAGTCAGCTTTGTACCGTTATAAAACCGTAAGTATCGATTATTCTCGGATATGCAATCGAAAGAGAATTAGCGAAAAGTCACAGAGGCTGGAAATCCAATACTGTCGCAGAAGGTTATGTTCTGTTACTATAATAATTAGAGTTAATTGTAAATAATATTGAAATAAATTCAATTTGTCATCTCGTTTTTCAATGTCGAATTCAATAATCAAGGTTAAAATATTATAATATTATCAAGTTTAACGGGACTACGTCAAGGTGAATGACATTATTGTTCCTCGGAAAAAATCAATACTTTCGCGTCTGCGTACATCTCACAATTCACGACCTAGAACAAGGTCACTTCCGATCTTGTCAGTTACAAATAAAATGTATACATCTGAATACCGGTAATTTCAAGTTAGAAATATGGTCGAGCATAAAAAGTCGTATGAAACTCGCCTATAATGGTAATTAAGAAGCTAATATGAAAATTATGAAACTCGCTTGCGCTCGTTTCATAAATATCCATACTCGATTCTTAATTACTATCATTATAGGCTCGTTGCATAATGTACTATTATATGTAATAACTAAGTTCGCATGTAATGAAGTTAGCATGTAGGCATACTTCAATAGGTTGAGAATTAATTACTTTAACTTAATTTATGATTATTTAATTCTTTGGAATGCTTATTTTAATTTATTTCCCATATTTAATTATAATGGTTATTTAATCAACTGTCCGAAGACAGGTCTGGACTCCACAAGTAATACCAACAAGACATCACCCATGAGGCAACTAAGTCAGGAGATAATGGGTAGGGTGACTACTGGGTGTTCAGTTCAAAATGTGTCATGGCTCGCTGTATGCCGTCATGTGGCTAGCTGATGAGCGTAGAGAATTCAATCTTCCTACACTTCCGCAGGGGTGTATAACCTAAGAGGCAGAGAAGTTGCCTAGCAAGTACGGCGTTCATTCTGAAGAGTACGTACAGATACGTACGGTAACGCCGGTAGTGGCAGGAATGTGAACTGTTTAGTAATACGTACTGTCGGGATATGGGGAGAGGGTTAAGACGATTACTTACGTATTTGTTGACATTAACTTCGACGGTCAACATGGACACGGAGCATTTGATTTGTGTTGTGGAATGTTACCATACGCAACCGATGATAACAAATACCCTGCGTACGACTTGCCGGCGCAAAACACAGTTCGAAAGAGGTTATGGTAGCACACAGACCGTACAGACCGCCATCTGTTGCTACGACGTTCAAGTTATACCGTACACGTTCTCAAGTTCAGATCGAAGAACGCCTTATATAATAGGCAACTTCTCTGACATATAAGCTGAAACTCGCTTCAAATCGGTGACCCAACAACAGTGACGTCATGACACACTTTGAAATGAACACCCAGTAGTTCCTTTCCCCCTTCATTTCCCCCTACATCACCGACTATAGTGGTTTCAGAATAAGAAGGCATATGGGCTAAGCCAATACATTGCTCGCTGCTGTACAGCGTTGGCACATGTTGCGTGAGACGTGAAAGACAGAGTCGACAGATACGTGTGACAAGGACGGAAAATATCCGCTAGCGGAAGGAGCGTCTTGTTTCCATCATTGTGTCTTATGTTTAAATACTCTTACTAAAGTCATTTTTTCCCAATTTTCATTATTTAGTCTCTTTAAAAATCGGTAGATCTTGGAATCACTAGCTTGCGAAATGAAACGACAGATATGTAAAAACGTAGTGTACTGTTTTGCTCGTAATGAGAGAGAAACAGTGACTTAATTTTAAGAAATTGAAGGTTGTATTACACTGCCTGGCATGTGGATATTCTCGCCTGAAAAACTGTAAGCGAGAAAGTGCATTCAAATGTCCAAACTTCCTTGCATAGCAATACTGAATTTACTCTTCATTTCTCCGCAGGAAACAGAACGTTACAGTAAGCGCATTTTTGTAAGGGCGGACTACGTATCGTACAACGTAAGCATACCTTTAAATGCGTAATTTATTACTCATATTGAAAATGACGATTCATTTCCTCGTCTCTGTTAAAATTAAGCTTACCTATCTAGTTTAATTTAATTTAATTTCTAGTTTACACCTACCTAGAGATCCAGGGTTCTACAGAGTGATTTATATAGAACTGACACATTTCTTTCATAAATTGTTTCAAAACGAATTGTGCTAGCGACAACTTATTATACCTAAAATGTAGAGAAATTTTGGGAGATTATTTACCTCTATAGCAAATGTTGTCCGGCGTTGTCAAATCAGGAGGTCTCGGTGGCCACAGGTTCCTGGAAATTATTCGGTCGTCACATAACCGGATAAGTGGAACCATGCTTCATCTGTGAACCATGTGATGGACAATACGGCAGGATTTTGCACAATGAACGTCTGAAACCAACGACAATAATTCAATATTTTATCCTTATCTGGTTCCTGTAGCTGATGAACAACTGTAACCCTCTATGGCTTTAGGCTCTCTGACACATTGAGTAGGTGTACCCTGTCTCCTGCGACAAACGTCTTAATAGTTTTTTGGGTGACTGCTCCATCAATTACAGCTACTCTAAGGGCATACCAGAGATAATTTGGTGTTCGCAATCCTCCCAAAAGAAACACAATACTGGGGCTGGTAAACAAATTGGAAACAACTGGATCTCTGGTGAGTGAAAAGGGCAAGCATCGTTCATCTAGGCTTCCCACGGTTGTTGTTGACGTAAGAGCACGACTGGAGCAGTCACCCAAGAAATCATTAAGACGTTTGTCGCAGGAGACAGGGTACACCTACTCAATGTGTCAGAGAGCCTAAAGCCATATACGGTTACGGTTGTTCATCAGCTACAGGAACCAGATAAGGATAAAAGATTGAATTATTGGCGTTGGTTTCAGACGTTCATTGTGCAAAATCCTGCCATATTGTCCATCACATGGTTCACAGATGAAGCATGGTTTCACTTATCCGGTTATGTGACGACCGAATAATTTCCAGGAACCTGTGGCCACCGAGATCTCCGGATTTGACAACGCCGGACAACATTTGCTATAGAGGTAAATAATCTCCCAAAATTCCTCTACATTTTAGGTATAATAAGTTGTCGCTAGCACAATTCGTTTTGAAACAATTAATGAAAGAAATGTGTCAGTTCTATATAAATCACTCTATAGATTTTATCACTGTGGTCTATAACAATATAAACCTACGAGTGAAAGTATAATGCAGTATTGAAATAAGTGAATGTAAAACCGCAACCCAATAATATCGTATTGGAAATATTGACGGTAAACATTCTACAGCCTATTAAGTAAAAGTGTACACTGTATCCTATAATAGATGTACCGTAACTAAAAGTTTTTAAAATGCAAACTGAATTTTGGAATTATAAAATCTCCTCGACCCTGGCATGGCAATATATATTTTATAAGTGTAATGTGCAGTGGCGCAACAGCGTATTTTGTTTGGGGGAGATGAAAGAATTTTGTCGTGTGCAATTTTCATTTCATGACAATTCTTTCGATCATTGTGGTGGGGGGGATTTATAGTGCTATTTTTATAAAGTATATAAACAATAAAAAATAAATTTAAAGCAAGATGTTGAAACTCATACTTTTACTTCATTCGCACTTCTGATAAATAATAGCTTTTATGCTCGACCATGCCGAAAAGTAGTAATTATACACCTGGTAGCAGACCTTTAATGCATGTCATTAAAGTACACCTACTCATTAAAGGTCAGGTCTTTCAGCCAATGACGACTCAGGTTACAACTGTTCAGCCAATGACAGGTCAGCTTTCTACCGTTATAAAACCGCAAGTATCGATTATTCTCGGATATGCAATCGAAAGAGAATTAGCGACAAGTCACGGAGGCTGGAAATCCAATACTGTCGCAGAAGGTTATGTTCTGTTACTATAATAATTAGCGTTAATTGTAAATAATATTCAAATAAATTCAATTTGTCATCTCGTTTTTCAATGTCTAATTTTATTTCAATGTTATCTCTGTAGGTTCTTATGGCCTAGCAAGGTCAATGTGAACATCTGTTCCTCGGAAAAAATCAATACTTTCGCGTCTGCGCACACCTCGCAACATACGGGACATTGCTCCAGGTCAGATACAATAAAATTAATAATATCAAGTTAGAAATATGGTCGAGCATAAAAAGTCGTATGAAACTCGCCTATAATGGTAATTAAGAAGCTCGTATGAAAATTATGAAACTCGCTTGCGCTCGTTTCATAAATATCAGTACTCACTTCTTAATTACCTTCATTATAGGCTCGTTGCATAATGTAATGTAGTATTGTGACTGTAATCGTGTAATCAATTACAAAATGCCCACTTCTGATAAGAACGAAGTGAAGATTACATAGAATATATACAGTAAATATATTACTGTATGTTCTTATCGTTCTCTTCAATTTGTCGTTTCTTTAATTGTGATCTTGAAATAATTTAGCGACAGACCTCTTCATAACAACAGCTTAATATTAATAATATTTCGATCGATAAATAGAAAAAACCAAAACCTAGCACTTATAAAAACTCAGCTACTGGTCTGATATTAAAAATCGGTTAGCCTTATCTTATTATTATTATTAGTGCTATTTTTTAATAGTATGACTGTTACAATAGTTCTTGTGTAAAATGTTTAATAAGTAACCAGATTTACTTTAATGGTCAATATCTCGAAAACAGGTGTCTGTCGCTTAGTCTCTTATTGCGTAACTCGGTCCAATTCATTGTTGCGATGTTTTGAACAGACAAAAAGAACGTTAACTTCCTATCATTGCCTCAGTGCAATGGTTCGAATTTTGTTATTTTTGTCACTATAGTAAAATGACTTTGAAGTTCTTCTATGTCATTAAAATAAAATAAAAATTATAAACTTCAAATTTTGGTCACAAAGAAAGGTAAAAACTATACTATAAAGCTTTCTAATATTTTAGGAGTGTAAAAATTGCATTATTTAAACCTCTAAATTTTTGGGGGTAAATCTTACCCTCTCTCCACCCCCGTCGTTGTGCCACTGGAAATTTAATTAATAATTATTGTTTCATCTTAAAAAGTTCCATTGTTCTTAAGGCAGCTTGTTAATATTCTTTCTTATAATTAATAATTGAAAAAGGGAGGAGGGTGTTGATCTTTACAATATCAACCCCTCATACTTTTTTGCGATATTTCTTCTTACACTGTGTGTAATATTACGGTGGAAAGTGTAAATTCTACCATAGCCTACCTTCGCCTGTGATTGTAGAATTTTCCTTTTGCGTGTAACATACGAAACACTTGAGTCCTTTCAAGAGATATTGCTACTGTATGTAATTATTATTGTTCAATAAAGGCTCTTCAGTACACACAGAAAACAGTCCACGTCTGAATTTGAAAAGAAATCAAATCTATTTCTGTTCACAGCGAGAGACTTCACAGCATATTACCAGTTTAAGCGATAACATGTGAGCCAGGTGACGTACGAATTCCGTTCTTGTACTGTCAGATTCAGATTTCGAAGCTCTATTGAATAATACAGCTTAAAATACAATCCTGGGTATAACTATTGTGCGCGGAAGAAAGAAAGAAATACGCGACACTTCAGCGAGACTTCGCGACGATTTAACTGGGCAACACCGCCTCACTACCATTGGCTAGTCGACATAGACCGGCCTGAACTGGCTCCGCCTTATATGCCTTCTTATTCTGAAAGCGCTTTAGCTACATATTATACTAATCAGATTTCAGATGAATGCAAACAATTGTTTTTCCTCTGACACACATCAAGTGAGATGTACTGCCTGGTAATATGAACACACATATCAGCCAGAACCTCAATTATTATTATTATTATTATTACTATTATTATTATTATTATTATCATCATCATTATCATGAATATCGAGTGTTAACTCTATCCCTTCGTCCGTAACAATTCAATTTTAAGCTAAATTTCTAGGTAATTCAATTCTCAGTCAGACGTCACACCAGTAGTCTGTGCTAAGGTTCTCTTCTTATCCTGTTTTCATTCACGCTTCTCCACATATTTCTAGACCCATCTCCCGGTACGTCGCATTCAGTGAACAGATAAATATTGTGAATATGAGACTGTAATGGGGATCGCCAGGGATGACGTTAATGCCTATCATTAAAAAAAATAGATTATCCCGAGAAAATACCAAATATAACCCTGTCCGCTTTAAGGGCCGCTGTAAATTTGAATGAAAAATTCCATGTCTTATTGTTAACCGAATTCCGATTGTCTTAGTAACAGACGGATGGAAAAAGGTATCGGTATGCAGTTACTGCAGGGGCAATCATACTAAAAATTAAATGTTGTATTTAAAGTTGCTGTACTGGAAAATCAGAACGTATTTGGAACCTCTGAAAGTTTGTTAGAATCAGGGTTTATTTAAAAATATATACGCCTACAATATTTCATCCACTGGAGAACGCGGTATAATGTCGTGACAATTATTTTCAATTGTTTCAATTCGTTTGCTATGCTGAAGTTCATTCATAAAAAATGTAACAAATGACAGCTATTCAAGCTATTCTTGCGTGGGTTATTGTGTCTCTTTGATATATTCCTGGAAGCAATGGCTACTCTGCATACATGAAACACTCTTGATTGGCGGTGTCATGAATGCCATTGACAACTTTCGCAAGTCCTTAAAGTATTTACAATTCAATTTCTGTTTGAACTGTAAACCCCGTTGTCACTGATATTTCGAAAGCTGTTAATGATTGAAGAATGGCGGGCATATTTTAATATTTTGTCAATCGCATTCATATAAACTACTACGTTATTCCCTGAATTAAACTACTACTTCATTGTTATAAAAAATGATTTTAACGAAGTTGTAGTGAATTTAAGGGGGAAGTATGGAGAGGATCACGTAAATACAGTTCATAAAAGGCCAATTTGGCCGTCTCTTCAGTGTTGCCAACTAACACCAGATACCACCGAAGAGGGTAAAATAATAATAATAATAATAATAATAATAATAATAATAATAATAATAATAGAATTTATAAAACAGTTATATTACTGGTTCTTCTGTATGGTTGTGAAACTTGGACCCTCACTCTGAGAGAGGAACATAGGTTAAGGGTGTTGTAGAATAAGGTGCTTAGGAAAATATTTGGGGCTAAGCGGGATGAAGTTACAGGAGAATGGAGAAAGTTACACAACGCAGAACTGCACGCATTGTATTCTTCACCTGATATAATTAGGAACTTAAAATCCAGACGTTTGAGATGGGCAGGGCATGTAGCACGTATGGGCGAATCCAGAAATGCATATAGAGTGTTAGTTGGGAGACCGGAAGGAAAAAGACTTTTGGGGAGGCCTAGACGTAGATGGGAGGATAATATTAAAATGGATTTGAGGGAGGTGGGGTATGATGATAGAGACTGGATTAATCTTGCACAGGATAGGGACAGATGGCGGGCTTATGTGAGGGCGGCAATGAACCTTCGGGTTCCTTAAAAGCCATTTGTAAGTAAGTAAGTAATAATAATGATAATAATAATGATAATAATAATAATAATAACAATAATAATATAGTATTAACAATAACGATGTCTTCCTCAATTGTTTACTTACCACATCTCACCTTTATTTTGGGCGATGTTTTCTAAATGGTTCAATAATTTGTGAAAGAGTTGGGTTACATTTTCCTCCTGGACTTCTCGCATATTACGTTGGTAGTTAGTAGATTAATATGATCTAATATTAAAATCTATTTTGTCTTATAACATGAAATTCATTGCTTTGACTAAATAGTTTGCGATTCACGAGACCTAACCTAAAAATATATTTTGTTTTATCGCGTGAAATGATTAGTACAGACTCCGAAAACCGAGAGCCGCTTTGAAATGAATGCTTAAGAATACTCCTAATGATTTTGCTATTCTAGTTATAATTGCTGTCCCTGTGCACATAATTACTTCTTCATTTTCGTCTTTCTTCAGTCCATTATACAGGGACATCATTTTATTTTTACTAACATTTTTAATATTAACCTGTCTATACCTTTAGAGAACCGGAAACACCGCTTGCTCCCCCCTCCAAGAATGGAGTTCGATGATACTGGCGTAAAACACAAATCACTCTACTAGGTATAGGATGGAAGAAAAGTAGTTCATCCATTTACGTAAACTAGGAAATATCGCGTTTTTAGTTTGATAATTTTCATTAGGTTTATCTTTAATCAAAGTACAGTACTGTATTAAGAATAAGTGTTTTTACTCACGAAGTGAGTTATCCATGCGAACGTATTCATTATGCAGTGTATATTATACTGTCTACAACACATTAGCGTACAATATAGAGAAAGAAGTTAAATTGCAAAATAATCATAATATGAATATTTCAACACAATTTTGAAAATGGTGGCCGTTCATTTCGATACAGGCTTCAGTTCTTTTGTGCATATTATCGCACTATAGACTATTGCATCTAATTCCAATTGCCAGTTTCGTCCTTCGCACTAGTAACTCATGTTGAAATAATTCTGTACCTACTCTACGTACTGTGAATTCAATCTTCACTTCTGCCCGACCCGAAAATATAAAATTACTCAGACATGCTATCTACTGTCCGTCCAAGTGGTTATGCCGCATGATTGTAGAAAGGGAGGAAATCACGTGACAGTTAATTACTTAACGAGGACCTTTTATTTACGTTAAATTAAACAGCTGTATAATATTACGTAAACTTCCAATTCCTAAGAGAAATTAATGTTTTCAGAAAAGAGCTAAGACAGTCCAGCTATTACAGAGGGGCGAGCAGAAGCAGGTGGGGGAAATCGGGGTGCGACGTAGGCAAACGGACAGTACCTGTGAGAAAATATGATTCAATATTGAAAGCTCTTTCGTCACTGGAAAACGCGAACATATTTCTGGAACGTACTATACTCAGTAACTCAGTACTGCTTACTATCTGCGGTGTTGGTTCTGTGTGGAGTTGGAACTTCCTTAGTAGAAGGGGTGGGAGTGAAGTACATTCAAAAACTCAGGTACAATAAAAATTGAAGTAAAAATAAAATGATGTCCCTATACATATGAACTATAGATTCCTGAAGCTTACTCTGAATGACATACGCTTTCTTTCCTCGAGGAGTCACTGCCATGCTATTTGCTCTCTTTGGAATTATTGTAATAAAAATCGAAATGGGAAAGGAATTAATTAAAATGTGAAATGGCATTTCTATCCAAGTGCATTTATCACACCGTATGTTATATGTGCACTTAGAAAGTAAAAAATAATATTTTCGGTAATACCTAATACCAACTGAAACTAACATTATTTTTACTCTAATGAAGCTACTATGCACAGGCAGTGAAATTATAACAAAGCTGTGGTGTAAAGAAAATGACGTATTCTTATTTTTCGACTTCCTTCTAGAGCGACCTCACTAAGGCTTAATAAATAGGTTCATTAAGCGTCCCACCCGCAAGGATTAAACAGCGAGCCGAGAGGCAAGTATAAAGTTGCATATGCTACCCCGTCTAATTCCTTTGAAATCCTCAGGAGTCAATGAACAGTTCCCGAGGTGTTTACACGCATTTGCATCCAATGCAGGGCACTGGAGCAGGACGTGTGTAAGTCATCAACTTCTGCAGATTTGGTTCGTTTAGTCCGTTTCATTCTCAAGGTTTCTCTCTGGGAATCTTCTCAATGGACAATTTTAATTCCCTGTTCACTTCATACACATTACTACTACTTTTTGTAGGTTCTCATTTTTCTAGCGATTAATCCGTTTTTAATTGGCATGGTTTATTTGTTCTTGGTCAAATTTAATTCTTGATTTATATAAATGATTTGTTATTAAATGATTTACGCAAATATAATGGGGTTATGCATTCCTATGCGGATGGTACCGTAATTCTTTACGGTGAAAAATCTTGGAATACGAATAATGGATTACAGGTAATAATTAAAGAGTGGTTTGATTCAAACGCTTTTTCCTTAAACACACCCAAAACAACTGTTGTTCCGTTGTCACCAATATCCTTACTTACTTACAAATGGCTTTTAAGGAACCCGAAGATTCATTGCCCAACGAACATAAGCCCGCCATCGGTCCCTATCCTGTGCAAGATTAATCCAGTCCCTATCATCATATCCCACCTCCCTCAAATCCATTTTAATATTATCCTCCCATCTACGTCTCGGCCTCCCCAAAGGTCTTTTTCCCTCCGGTCTCCCAACTAACACTCTATATGCATCTCTGGATTCGCCCATACGTGCTACATGCCCTGCCCATCGCAAACGTCTGGATTTAATGTTCTTAATTATGTCAGGTGAAGAATACAATGCGTGCAGTTCTGCGTTGTGTAACTTTCTCCATTCTCCTGTAACTTCATCCCTCTTAGCCCCCAAATATTTTCCTAAGCACCTTATTCTCAAACACTCTTAACCTATGTTCCTCTGTCGGAGTGAGAGTCCAAGTTTCACAACCATACAGAAGAACCGGTAATATAACTGTTTTATAAATTCTAACTTTCAGATTTTTTGACAGCAGACTAGATGATAAAAGCTTCTCAACCGAATAATAACACGCATTTCCCATATTTATTCTGCGTTTAATTTCCTCCCGAGTGTCATTTGTTACTGTTGCTCCAAGATATTTGAATTTTTCCACCCTTTCGAAGGATAAATCTCCAATTTTTATATTTCCATTTCGTACAAAATTCTGGTCACGAGACATAATCATATACTTTGTCTTTTCGGGATTTACTACCAAACCGATCGCTTTACTTGCTTCAAGTAAAATTCCAGTGTTTCCCCTAATCGTTTCTGGATTTTCTCCTAACATATTCACGTCATCCGCATAGACAAGAAGCTGATGTAACCCGTTCAATTCCAAACCCTGCCTGTTATCCTGAACTTTCCTAATGGCATATTCTAAAGCGAAGTTAAGAAGTAAATGTGATAGTGCATCTTTCTGCTTTAGCCTGCAGTGAATTGGAAAAGCATCAGATAAAAACTGACCTATACGGGCTCTGCTGTATGTTTCACTGAGACACATTTCAAATTAATCGAACAAGTTTCTTGGGAATACCAAATTTAATAAGAATATCATATAATACTTCCCTCTTAACCGAGTCATATGCCTTTTTGAAATCTATGAATAACTGATGTACTGTACTCTCATACTCCCATTTTTTCTCCATTATCTGTCGAATACAAAAAATCTGATCAATAGTCGATCTATTACGCCTATAACCGCAATGATGATCCCCAATAATTTCATCTACGTACAGAGTTAATCTTCTCAAAAAATATTGGACAAAATTTTGTACGACGTCAACAAAAGTCATATTCTTCGAAAGTTACCTATATCTCCTCAATCTTCTTTTAAGCTCAAAACTCATCATTCTGATTGTTCTTCTCAAAATTGTGAATGTCCCATATTAATCGAATCTTCAGAAGTGAAGTGTTTAGGCATTACAGTCGACCAACACTTACGATTAAATAAACATTTTACATATTTATGCAATAGAATGTTAAATTTTATGTTTTATTTAACGACGCTCGCAACTGCAGAGGTTATATCAGCGTCGCCAGATGTACCGGAATTTTGTCCCGCAGGAGTTCTTTTACATGTCAGCAAATCTACTGACATGAGCCTGTCGTATTTAAGCACACTTAAATGCCATCGACCTGGCCCGGGATCGAACCTTCTACCTTGGGCATAGAAGGCCAGCGCTATACCAACTCGCCAACCAGATCGACTTTATGCAATATATTACGTAAACAATTTATATCTTTGTTATACTTCGGTCACATTTACCTGTTAATAAATATTTTACGTCCCATTTACTGAACTTTATTTCAGTTCATTCTCCAATGTGGAATTTTAGGATGGGGAAATGCTTGCAATTCTAATCTCACTCCTCTAATACTTATTCAGAGAAGAATAATTAAAATATGCCTTAATGAACTAATTGATTAGTCATCCGAGCTTCTGTTCACAGATTTCAATGTTTTGAAAATTAAAGAAATTTATTATATTGCCTTATTGAACTTCATATATAAAAATCACAACATATTCAAGTTATATCAATAATGAACTAAAAGATCCGATTTTATACGACTAGAGGAACCAAAGTGTTTCACAAGCACGGCTCTTAGCCATGGTACCTACTTTGGTCCAAGGTTATATAATAAAATAATTGAAAAATACCCAAATTTGGAAAATTTAAGTATCAGACATTTCAAATGTAGCGTTAGGAATTTAATTTTTTAAAGAATATATATATATATATATATATATATATATATATATATATATATATATATATATATATATGTACGAGTTAAATTGTTAAAATTGAAATTGTATGTTTTAAAGTTAATTTATTCCTTTTTTTTTTTCCTTGACCCACATTGTGTCAAATAATTACCTTTGTTTCTATTATGTATGTGTTTAGATAACTCCCAGAGCACGAGGTTTTACTCCTTCAGGGAAGAATTAAGACTGTATTTTTGTTAATTTTTTATTTTGTATGTTACTTTACGACGCTTTATCAACAGCTTAGGTTATTTAGCGTCTGAATGAGATGAAGGTGATAATGCCGGTGAAATGAGTCCGGTGTTCAACACCGAAAGTTACCCAGCATTTGTATCTATTGGGTTGGGGGAAGACCCCGGAAAACACCTCAACCAGGTAACTTGCCCCGACTGGGAATCGAACCCGGGCCACCTGGTTCCGCGGCTAGACGCGCTAACCGTTACTCCACAGGTGTGGACATTTTTTTTCATGTTATTTTCTAACAATAAACAATAAATTTGCCTCATTTTTTTAACTTTGCTTCTTATCGAGAACCATACAATTAGCTAACACATGAATAGTTATTCTTATGCACTGAATTGTGCCCTTTTTAACCTACATTAACCCTAAATGCTATAGTACGTAATTTTGACGTATAATGGGCGAACAATTGATTCTCACTACTTTTCTCGCCAAATGAGCCTCCCCTTCTTCTAGCTATGCCTCCATCTGCCAGTTGCTGAGTTTCAGTCCTGAAAGCAGGTTACAACTTTCAGGCAAAGCCAAGTTTATATAAGATATACTCGTATTAGGAAGTGTAGGTCATATATACGTATCAATAGTATTAATGGAAAATTTTCTGTCAATACATTTTATTTATTTTCTTGTAATTGTGTTTTATCTAACAAAGTAACACTTGATTAAAACTTATATGATGATCCTGACACTATTATGCAAATTATAGATGCAAGTTAAGATCGTGATACTGAAAGCAATGTAGAGATTGAAGACGGAGTTCGTGACAGCGATAGAGATCCAGAAAACATACTGGGATGAAGTTGCAACTCAAGGAGAAAAAAATTAATTGAAGGTACAGTAGGAGAGATTGGGAATAATTGTACAAAACAAACGAATGGAGAAATAAAAAGAAACAAAGAAACGAGAAACGGGAAACTCACCACGTTTTCAGCTACCGAAGAAAAGACAAGAAAGTGTACGAAATTCAAACGAAACACCTTCAGTTGAAGCTGAAGAGACCTCATATTTTTAAAATCCAATAATAAAACTCTAATCGAATTGTGAAGCAAAATTTCCCACACTTCTCATATGGGAGAAAGTTTTTCTTCCTCCCGGCGCTGTTCTCGCGTATCTTCATAATCAAATCAAATGTAGTTGATTAGTTAGACACAATAGCATACTGTATAACGCTCTCCGCAATATGTTGTGTCAAACATGTTTGTAGGTAGGTGGTTGTGTTTTATGGCTGCCGCTAGAAGGCCTACTGAAATTAATAAAAATCAGTTGATTTTAGTCTAGATAAAAATTAATAAAATACAAACGAAATATAATTAAAGAAAGTAATGAAATTGTAACCTGAAAATTTTTCTTGTAGTTAGGTTTATGTGGGTTTTAGTTTCCTGGGTATTCATTTTGATATAAATACAAATTCAAAACAAGAAAACAAATAAAACTAAAAAGAAGTAAAAAATAATATTCACGAATATTTTCTGTTGTTAGGTCTGTATGATTTTACATTTCATGCAAGTTTATTTTCATAAAAATAAAAATTACAAACAAACAAGAGACCTAAACAAATAAAACTACAAAGAAAGGAATAAAAATTACATTTCGAATGTAATATACAGTCCAAAAACACTCTTTTCGTCTATTACGTAGTTTTAGGCATCAATAGCAATACAGTAGTGCTCAATGATGGTCGTATTCTATGGTTAAGGTGCGAAAAAGAGGAAACCTGTCTAGATACTTTGCCTTTTCGTGGCTATTGTCATGTCAAGGAACCACAGTTTAATGGATACGATTTCAATTTATTCAGTTACATTTTAATGGTTTTACTTAAATTCTGAAAGTCAGTCTTTAAGGGTGCTATGCATAGACATTTCGCTAGCCCGCGCTACGAGCGTGCTAAACTAGTCCCGGTTATCGACTGGTTACATGTACAGGATTCATATCATATCGTACTGCTAGCACTGGTTTATGAATACGAAAAATTTTAGTTCCCTGATCATCCACCGGAAGCCCACGCTAAGAATGACTATGAATATGGCCCTTATAGACTTTCAATTTTATTGGGCCTAACAGTAATTTGATGAACTACAAACTTCAGCAATCAATTTCCTACCATAAATTAGGGTGACCAACTCCTGGCCTCAAAAGGATGGAGATTTATTGCAGTGTGAAAGCAGGATTCATTGATGGAATGGTTTATATTTATAATGTGAACAAGATTACAAATTTAAATATAATACAAATACCATTCAGGTCACAATAATGAGTACAATAATATTTTAAGGTATACATGTTTCATAAGTTAAACTTGTTCATATTCATCAACAGGATGCTGCAAAATATTAATTTTTTATCATATTATGCAAACTGAGAAAGAAATGAAACTCTTAACCTTACGTGTATACAGGTACACCAAAAAACGAAACTTAATTAATTCGCTCTCAAACCTTGTTTCCAAGCTTATATTATTTTATTACAAGTTGTAAAATTCAATATTATACATATTCATTACACTTATTACTTACTGACTTTTAAGAAACCGGAGGTTCATTGCCGCTCTCACATAACCCCGCCATAGGTCCCTATCCTGAGCAAGATTAATCCAGTCTCTATCATCAAATCCCACCTCCCTCCGGCTTCCCAACTAACACTCTATATGCATTTCTGGATTCGCCCATACGTGCTACATGCCCTGCCCATCTCAAACGTCTGGATTTAATGTTCCTAATCACGTCAGGTGAAGAATACAATGCGTGCAGTTTTCTGTGTTGTGTAACTTTCTCCATTTCCCTGTAACTTCATCCCACTTAGCCCCAAATATTTTCCTAAACACCTTATTCTCAAACACCCTTAACCTATGTTCCTCTCTCAAAGTAAGAGTCCAAGTTTCACAACCATAAAGAACAACCGGAAATACAACTGTTTTATAAATTCTAATTTTCAGAATTTTTTGACAGCAGAATGGATGATAAAAGCTTATCAACCGAATAATAACACATTTCCCATATTTGTTCTGCGTTTAATTTCCTCCCGAGTATCATTTATATTTGCAACTGTTGCTCCAAAGTATTTGAATTTTTCCACCTCTTCAAAGGATAAATCTCCAATTTTTATATTTCCATTTCGTACAATATTCTCGTCACGAGAGACAATCATATACTTTGTCTTTTCGGGATTTACTTCCAAACCTATCTCTTTACTTGCATCCAGTAAAATTCCCGTTTTTTCCCCTAATCGTTTGTGGATTTTCTCCTAACATATTCACGTCATCCGCATAGATAAGCAGCTGATGTAACCCGGTCAATTCCAAACCCTCTCTGTTATCCTGGACTTTCCTAATGGCATATTCTAGAGCGAAGTTAAAAAGTAAAGGTGATAGTGCATCTCCTTGCTTTAGCCCAGAGTGAACTGGAAACGCATCTGACAGAAACTGACCTATACAGACTCTGCTGTACATTTCACTGAGACACATTTTAATTAAACGGCCGGGGTTAAAGGAGTGAATGTTTTCGTTCTAAGAGTCCGTGGTCTACTGGCGACGTTTTGTCTACAGCTGCGGTAGACATCATCAGTGGCGAGGCACGCTATGGCGTAGTGATCTCTCCAGCGCGCCAGGAACGAGTGGTGTTGCGACTATCAGCGTATTCCGAATCTCACCTGACCGGTGGACAACAATGACGTCACGCTGCAGCGAAATAGGAACAAAACTGCTGGAAGGATCGATGGCTGTCATGGGGACTGTATAAGTTGTCTGTGCTACGCTAGCAAATTTCGCGAATTTTCCGTAGTGCCATCTGTTCAAAGAAAAGAGAGCATAAACAATTTATTTCTTGAATCGGTAGTAATAACTGGTCCGTTGACATGTTCGCTCATAAGCGATTAACATATTGTTTTTACGTTGTGCTCATTACAAACACTACAGCAGAAATAAAGCAGAACACACCGCCATGGCATAACAGTGCACGATGTCATTGAGCGTATTCCGAATCTCACCGGTGAGCAATCCGATGGCATCACGGTGTTCCGAATTCCACCGATGACGTCATTGATGCTCCACCGGAGTCGCACCGGTGCCATCAACTTGCAGAAGTGGTGGCAGTCACCATCAGCCGCCATCAGTGAATCTGATTGGTTCTTATATAGGGCGGGAATTAGCAGACGAATAACATCGTGCACTGTTGTGTCATGGCGGTGTGTTCTGCTTTATTTATGCTATATTGTTTGTAATGAGCACAACGTAAAAACTATATGTTAATGGCTTATGAACGAACGCGTCAACGGACCCGTTATTACTACCGGTTCAAGAAATGAATTGTTTATGCTATCTTTCCTTTGAACGAGATGGCAGTACGAAAATTTCGCAAAATTTTGGTAGCGTAGCACAGACAACAACTTATACTGTCGCCATGACAGCCATCGATCCTTCCAGCAGTTTTGTTCCTTATTTCGCTGCAACGCGACATCATTGATGCCACCGGACCGGTGAGATTCGGCATACGCTGATTCGTCTGCTAATTCCCGCCTTATACAAGAACCAATCAGATTCACTGATGGCGGCTGATGGAGATTGCCACCAACTCTGCAAGCTGATGGCACCGATGCCACACCGGTGGAGCATCAGTGACTCCATCGGTGAAATTCGGAACACCGTGATGCTATCAGATTGCTCAGCGCTGAGATTCGGAATACGCTCTATGATACGAAACTCTTAGCCTAGAAAACACTCACCCCATACTTGTCAGTTGTCAGACGCTCTGGTGGGAGGAGGCCCTCACCTGCACCGTCGGATCCGGAAAGCCCAAACAGACTTAACGTAATTGCTGATACGGGTATAAAACTTCACTTGCTCTACCGAAAGATAGCAGCATGGACCCAGATTACGTTACCGCGTCCAAGTGGGAGAGCGTGGGACTTCGCGATGCAGGGACAGGGAAGACTCGAACCTGCCGTCGCGTGAGCAAGACTTTGCAACCAAGTTTGTAGCAAATTGAATTAAGACTAGAGGAACATGACTGAAATATGTTTCATTCGAGACTCTGCTGTTAATATTTTAACCGTCTGTGCCAAGAAATGAGCCTAGCCTAGCCGCCGTCTCCTCCTGAATACCTAACTTGTGGCAATTAGGAAGAGCCTCGCCCCAGCACAGTGCAATATGGACTCTTCTGTCATCTATGTTAGAGTCCGATTAACTATTCAACAACGCCGATCCTCACACAAGCTCATGGCGAAGACGAACGAAATACTGAGCCACCTCTCCTGTACATAATTCATCCGCTGAAATGTAAAATATCTTGCCATTTTTTCTGTCTACATTCCTTTATTTAGAAAAAGAAAGAGAGGATCAATATGGGTAGCTTCAAAATAAGAAGATTCGACGAAAAGAACGCGACATATCTACATATCGTTTTATTTTCTCCGATTTAAGGAAGGATATAGTTTCCTCTCAAGTAGAAATGTGAGTGAAAATCGAAACAACTCAGCCAGCAAATTTGGTTAGCCTTCAAATACAAACATAAATGAAGCGTGCATTTCCATAACGTTGTAAGTGCCGAAACCTGGAGAATATATTTTTTCACATATATCAGTTGTAGGTGCCCTGTTTGACAATATTACGAAAGGTTATGAAGAAAGTGCTGCTCCAAGTAATAAAGTAGTGCACTTTCAGGTTGTGCAAGTTACAGCGTTGTATGTACTCTATAAAACTATTTTTGCTCCTACTGTAAACTTTACAAATTGGCACTTACAACATTCTGGAAATGCACGCTTCAAATGTTATATTAACGCAACCTTTCAAACAATTTTACAAACTTAATCACGTGAAATTCTAGATTATTTTTCAGATTTCAAATTAAAATAGAACTGTTGATCATCCCTTCTATTGCAAATATCAGATCTTTCTAAAATATTTCTAGGCACTCGTTGGATTTCGTCTCTATCAATAGAAATGAATCCTGAATACGTAATCCATTTCAGTAAATTCATGAACGACAGTTATCTTAGTTATAAACCATTAGTTCGAAGAATTTAGTTGCATTCCAAGCTGATGCCTTGGATACACCTGTCTGTTGAGCTAACATTCTTAATGATTTCGTGATAACTATTTTCACCTATAACCTAAGTTACCCAATTTTTCTCTAGTTAGAATTCTATTTATGCGTCTTCTTTTCATTAAGGACAATTTCTTTCACTTTTTCACTAAATTTTGAAATGTTTAATCAGATGGCTATTAAACTCCAGGAAATTTCCTTTGAAATATAGGCCTACACGACAAAATTATACTATTTCTTAATAATTTACGTTATAAAGGAATATTTTCTGTTTTAATTTGCACTGAAATTCACTGAATGGTAGTCAGCTGTATACTAATATTCTAACCTAGACGTCCCTTCAGCCTGTGTTATCTGTCCGTATTATGCAATAATAAAACATCTCATAAAGGAAAATGTATACAATACAGCGTGTCCTGTCTGTAATTTTAACATTGCAAACACTTAAGATAGCTTTCGTTGTATTAGATTCCGATTGCATACCATTGTATACAATATGGACGCCTCAACAGAATTGTCAAAATTAATTTAATGGAAAATCTGGTGTTATATAGTATAGAAATTCATGCAGTTTTATGTCCTCAAATAACTTTGATATGTACACTCCCCTCCATTGGCACGGCAGATATCCAACTTGTACTCCAACTCCAGTCAGGCATTCAGTAACATTTTCAGTGTGATGTCGATAGCCTGACAAATTTTGAATCGCAAATCGTTCAATTTCTCCATAGGCGTCCGATACCCTTGGTCCTTCATAAAAATCCACAGGAAATAGTGAAGAGGTGTAAGAAGGGGAGAAGCGTGGAGTTAAAGGGAGTAGTTCAGTTCGAATTGACTTCCTTGGACTTCTTGTCAAGGCCGTGGGAATATTTTCCACGTTTCCCTCGAACACCTTCCGCTTAATTAGCATGTTTCCCGAGCATTGATACATTCTGCCAATGTCTCGCAAATTTTAGTCCAATTTAACGACTCTCCCGTATATAGAAAAATCATCGTGACCTCTAAGGATAAAATTCACGCTCAAATGCACGTTGCAAACGCTTCACAACGTTCCATTTTTACCAGTAAAAGAACACAGAACATTTCATTTTGAGGTGTCCACATCGTCATCTTTGACACTTCTGATCATGTGCGCCACGCCATCAGCATCAAGATGTGGTATTTTCCATAAATTGTCACAGATATCATATATAAAATAATTTCCTATCTGAATTTAAAACAACGAAATTTATAAACGCTTTAAATATTATTACCTTACTTAAAAGCTTCACACACTTCCTCGCCAATCACATTCAATCAGCAACATTTAAATCAGTGGTCGTCAGCATTCGTTGAAACGGGTGACGGTTAAGGAGTGTATAGGAATATGCCCTGTCTTTCAGTAGGGATAGAGAGAAAGCATACCCGGGAGCAGCCACGGATGCACGCTAGTGCATCTCTTATCCGCGAGTAAGAGACGCTAGCCCGAGGGTGCACTGTGCAGATGACAGGTGATTTAAATGCTGACGGTATTTGCTTGAGCGAAATGTTTCCTGGCGATAGACGCACTCAACTTCCTCAGTGTGAACTGCGATTGTGCTATACCTCTCAACCATATTCATATGCCCGCTCCATTTTTAATTGAGGATAAGAATCATGTATCAACCAATAAAATTTGTACAAAGTCCTTAGGGGAGAGTTGGGTAGTATCGGACATCGGGTAATATCGAACAGTGGGTATCGTTCATTTATCACCAGATAATAGTACCTGAATGACATGGTTACGTTTCTGTGATGTTGCATACATAAACGTAACCATGTCATTCAGGTAGATGAAAGAAACGCACTGTCCGATATTACCCGATGTCCGATACTATCCAACTCTCCCCTACTATTTCCTTCAAATTCTTAAAAATTTAATACACCTAATAAGAATACGGTTTTAAAAAG